>NC_056726.1:1808026179-1808159989 GCF_019279795.1 Protopterus annectens | reverse complement strand
AATTTCCTCTTTTATTCATATGTTTGGCAACAGCACTATAATTCAGGTCTTTACTGGTACAATACAAATGGTCTCTGATTCTTTCTTGTAGGTGTCTATTGGTCTTGCCTACATTGAAAGACCTACATAGCACACAGTGAGCTAAATAAACCAAATTTTTCGTATTGCAATCAACCTGTGCTTCAACAACAAATTCCCTATCATCATAGGGATGAATAAACACTGAAGATTCATCTATGAATGCACAGAAGGATCCTCCATTACATTTGCAAGTACCTATCATCCCTCTCTGTGTATAAATCTCTCACTCACCCTTAGGATAACAGAATATATATCTTAAAGATTTCTTGTTTCTATATCCAAACTTAGATCTGGGGCTGACTAACCTAGCTATATCCTTATCTATTTGCAAAATGTTCTCACCAGAAAGAATTTCCAGCACTCCAATACAAAAGGAATAAAATATTTATTGTGAGCGCTTTCGTTCACCTTTTTTACAATGAACTTCTTCAGACATTTAAACTATTCCTTAGTTCCTGATCACCACTAGAGTACGTCAAACTAAAAATCATATTTTGGTGTGGATTCTTGGGTTCCTTATGGGCCAATGTTGGGGAGGAAAAACATGGTCTTCCTAAGGAATCCATAACTTTCCTTAGTGATTCTTGTACCTCTCGTATTTCATTTTCCCTATAACCTCTACCTAAGAATTCTTTCTTAACCTGCTCTAATCCTCTCTCAAAATCTCCCACCTTCCCAGAGAGCCCACTAGTCCTCAAAGCTTGTCCCCTAAGCACATTATGAAATACGTGCTGAGGATGCATACTGGTATGATGTGCATACGTGGGATGAAAACATTCCTTCCTAAATAACCTGGTATAGAAGCTACTCCTATTATCCCTAAATATCTGAATGTCCAGGAACTCAATCTTTCTGGTCGAATACTTAAGTGTAAACTGCAAAAAGCTGCTGCTCCTATTCAGATCATTCACAAAAGTCTGGAACTGGACTTCATCACCTGCCCAAAGCAGAAAAAAAGTCTACAAAACAATGATAGAAGTATAGAGAAGTCCTATGCAGTGAAGGTCCAAATACAAACTCCTCCTCTCAATCTACCATGACCAAACTGGCATAGCTATGGGCACAAGGTATGCCCATAGCTATACCCAAGGTCTAAATATAATACACTCCATCGAATGCAAAAACATTATATTCTAACACCACTTCTAACAAAAAGCAGATAAAATCTATTTGCTGTGTATCACAGGTACTCCTATGGGTCAGAACCCTTTTAACCATCTGAATCCCTTTCAGGTTAGGAATAACCATGAACAAAGAGGTTACATCAAGTGTCACTAAGTACTAAATACTTGTTAATGAACACTCATTCAGGCACAAGTAAAAAGTGTTTGTTATCACATAACACTGATGTACACTGTTCAAGTACTGATCTTAATTGTTTGTCTACGTAGATTGATATCGGCTCTGTGAGCCACCCACTCCCTGATACTATTGGTCTAAAAGATGGGCATAAGGGATCTTTGTGAACTTTTGGCAACCCATTAAAGGTTGGTATAAGTGTGTTCTCCTCTAAGAGATATTGAAAAAGTTCCTTAGTCATAAGCCCACTATTCACACATTCACTCAACGACCTTACTAGTTCTCTTTCTGATCGATCAGTAGTATTTCTATCAATAACCCTGTATGTATGTGTATCTTGCAACATTCCTTTGATGGTATCAAAATAGTAGGCTCTGTCCATTACTACTACAGAGTCTCCTTTGTCTGCTGGTCTGATAACGATGCTATGGTCCTGTTGCAGAGCTGAGAGTACTTGTCTCTCCTCTAGAGTAAAATTCTCAAACCTCTTCCTCCTATGACCATTACTCAATAGTCTATAAATCTCATCTTCACACAATCGAATGAAAACCTCTAAAACTGGGTGATTCTGAGGAGTGTATGCACTAGGCTTTCAAAAAAAATGGAGTCTCACAATTAGAATCGACACTACCAAACATAAGTTTTACGGCTACATTCCTAGCAAATAACCTTAAGTCCACTATGGTGCCTGATAAGTCCGCCCGTTGGGCCGGTATAAAAGAAAGACCTTTATTCAGTATATTGATCTCAATATCAGTTAATTGCCTAGCAGAGATGTTCCAAACTAGATTCAATCGACCTATTTCCACATCTTCTTTAAGGTTTGAATGCTCCCTTCCTGGAACGATTGCTTCGCCTTGTTCCTTCCGCAGATTTCTATGTCTCTGTGGAATTCTTCCTCCTCATTTGAAAAAGTAAGGGCAGTTTGGAAAAAACCTGTTTGGTGTTCATAGGTAGGTACTAGGCTATCAGCCCTGGGGCATATATAAGCCTAGCCAAAAAAAGTTCCTTGGCTTTCACCACCCAAGAAAGTTATCTTCCTGTGCCCCTGTCTAGCAGAGCCACAGAAGTGATCCCCGGGGTGAATTTTCTATTTCCCATCCAGTTGTTGAGATTTTTCTTAAAGAGGGCTAATGAGGAGCTTTTCTTGACATGAATGGGTAGTCTGTTCCAGTGCATGGGAAGTCTCTGGGTCAGGAATCTATCCCTTCAGCATGTTTTGTTTATTGTGGTGGCAAGGTAGAGGTCCCTGGAGCATGTGGCTCAGAGGATTGGGGTTTCTTTAAGTGTAGCATGTCCAACAGATCTGGGTTTGACATGGCTTTGTATGTTAGGCAGAGGTCACCTCTGAGTAGGCATTAAGTGATGGAGTAGAGCTGTAGTTTTTTGAGACTGTCTGCATATGGCATCTGTTTGTGGCCATTAATCCTTTTAGTGAGGTATTTCTGTGGCCTTTCTAGTTGGAGATGTCTTGCGAGGTACATGCCAAATGGGGCGTTGTACTCTATAATGGGTCTGATGAAGGATGAGTAGAGAGGAACAATGACCTCTTTATTTCTGGAGATGAACCCCTTTGTGATGTGTGCCACGTAGAAGGATTTCCTGACTACTGTGGAGATGTGATTATCAAAGGAGAGACTATTGTCCACCTGTCTCTAAGGTCTTTTATCACACTTTCATTGTTTAGCAGGCTACCGCCTATGTGGTAGTTCATGGGTAGAGTGTTTTTCTCAAAGTGGATGACAATGCACTTCTTGGCATTGAGCTTGAGGCCATGACTTTGACACCAAGCATCAGCCTCAGTGAGGGCCCTTTGTAGAATGTCCACATTAGGCAATTCTATTATGGCACCTAGTTTGCAGTTGTCTGCAAACTTCATTAGCCAGAGACCTGCTGTATTAGCCTGGACTTCTGAGAAGTAGATGCCAAACAAGAGAGGACCCAGGACTGAGCACTGTGGTACTCCACTTGTCACTGGTCTGAAGTTGGATTTGGAGTCGGCTACTTTCACTGTTTGGGTTCTGTCAGTGAGCCAGTTGGCTACCCATCTTGTGACATAGGGATTTATGCCCAGTCTAGTGAGTTTATCTATAATTCCAGAATGGGGGATGGTGTCGAAAGCCTTGGCAAAGTCAAGGTAGGCTGTGTGCACCACCTTACTCTCGTCCAGAGCTCTGTTGACTGCTTCAAAGAAGTCAATCAGGTTTAAGAGACATGATCTACCTTTTACAAACCCAAACTGAGTGGGGTCCAGAGTTTGGAGGTTACCTATGTCCTTGTTTATAAGCTCCAAGATGATACGTTCCATGGCCTTGCAGACCAGGCTAGTCAAGATAATGGAGTGGTAGTTCCCAGGGTCTGTGGTGGCACCCCCTTTGCGGAGTGGGATAACCATTGCTGTGTGCCATTCAATAGGTACAAAGCCTGAAGTGAGGTTATGACTGAACATGGTACTTAGGAGGGGTGCCAGTACATTCTGTAGTTCATGCAGAATGCAGCCTGGGATGCTGTCAGGTCCCATGGATGCTGTGTTCTTGGCTTTGGAGACTGCGGTCTTTACTTCTGCAGCCGTGATTACAGGGGCTTTACATTCTTCTGGTATAGTGATGGGCCCTTTGGGGGGTGACGTGGGGGTGAAGTTTGCACTGAACCTATCTGCCAGGATATTGACAATATCAGTCGGCTCTGTATATCTAGTGTCATTGCGCTGTAGCTCAGAGCAGATCTGAGTGTTGCCATTAAGATTCTTGACATAGCTGTAGAATACTTTGTGGTTGTCTTTAGAATCAGTGGTGATTTCATTTTCATAACTAGTTTTGATTGGATTTTATGAGGGATCTCAGCTTCTTACTGAGACTGACCAGGGAGTTCCTGCAATCAGGGGATTTTACTCTTTTTTGCAACAGCGTCTTCCTTCTGTTGTAGAGTTTGTTTATGGCAGGGGACCACCAGATTGGCTTCCTTTTTTTGGAGGATAATGTCTTGGTTCTGTTGGGGATGGCACAATTCATGCACTTGTGTATGTGCTTATGCAGTGCATTTGTATAGGATTCAGCAGTTGTACCTCTATTTTCCATCTGTATGGGTATCGTGAAGCTTGCCACTTCTGTCTTAAGCATGAAATTGGCTTTGAAGAAGTTTTTTACGGTGGTTTCCTTAATGGGGGGTGGGAGCGGGATATTGATGTCTAGGGTGATTAGCTTCTGGTCAGATCTGACTAGCAAGGAATTGACCTCTGGTGTGAAACATTGGTTGCCCATATTGGTAATGACCAGGTCCAGGATATTGCTCCCCTGGTGGAGTTATGGAAAAGCTGATCCAGGACACTGGAATTTATGAATTCCAGAAAGCATTGAGCAAATGAGTTAGTATATGAGTAGTTTTTTTAGTTGATGGTGGGGTAGTTGAAATGGCCGATTATTAGGGTATTGGGTCGTACCTTAATATTACCCAGTATATCAAGAAATGTGCAGTGGGCATCCTGGAGCATGATGGGGGATCTGTAGCAAGCTATAACCTGGATTGCAGTCTTGCCCAGTGTTGGACATGGATAATTTCGGATGCATTATGTTGAGCAACTAACCTGGAGGTGTGGATATTCTTAATGAATATGGACACGCCTCCTCCTTTAGTGTTTCATTCCAGGTTAGGTGGCCAAAAGATGTGGTATGAGTTATAGCCTAGTAATGCAGGGTGCTCTCTGGAGCCTTGAACCAGGTCTCTGTCACTGCACAGATGTCGATGTTCTCCATTTTAATGAGTGCCTTGAGTGAGTGCATTTTGAAGTTTAGACTTCTAGCATTGAGTAGTATTACCCTCAGATTTTGCTTGCTTATACCTGCTGCTGTGGTGACTTTGTCATTTGAACCCTCACTAAAAAGGCACTATATGGGGTGGCAAGAGCCTTAGCCAGTATCCAGAATCCCAGCGGCGGCAATTGCAGGCCATCTCTGGCAAAGCATCGTGGTCTGTCGATCATGTCATCCCAGGCAGACAGACACTGGATCCCATTAGAATGACATCAGAAGCTTAGCCAATTGTTGAAGTCAATCATTTTGTCCTTGTATTGTGGTATTATTCTGGGTGATGTCAGGATGTTACTCAGGGCTAGGGTCATACCTGCCTGGGCTACATGATCCGGGAGATCCTCCATGTCTCTTCATGTAGTTCAGGGAGGTATGTCTCAAGTCATTCACACCAACATGGACAATAACAGAGTCATATTTTTACTTGTTGTGGAGTGATCTGAGTGCTTGCATTATGTGGCGGATCCTGGCACCTGACAGGCAGCTGACAGTAACTTTCTCCTTGTTTAGCCTGGTGAGTGGGACATCAGTGTACCTGACTATAGACTCATCTATAACTAGTGTGTTGGGTACATTGTTTTGCCTTATGGGCTGAGGTTGAGTGGCACACTGATTTTATGGGCTATGTGTCATTTGGGTAGTGTTGGGTGGTGGTGGTTGCTTGCATTTCAGCTTTGGAGGTCTCTGTTGTTTGGGCAGATTTTTATTGAGAGCCTCCGTGAATGTAGGTGTGTGTTTTGTGTTGCTATGTGTGGGTTTAGGTGGTGTAGGTTTTGATGGGCTATGTGTTGTGTGTGGTGTGGTGCAGGTGTTTACCTTCTCCTCTTGACTGTCTAGTACAGTCTTGGCTGGAGAGATCTTGGTTTCCAGTTTGACTATATAAGTGCATCTCTCACAGGTTGTAGTGTTGGGTGGTAGGAGGAGAGGGTTGTCAGTGCACATGAGGCAATTGCTACATTGCCCCAAGATGCTCAGATTCATCAGGTGGACAGGGGAAAATGCTGGGAGCTGACCCTTAGACATGCCTGGATAGGTGCTTATTAATTTAAGCACTAAAAACTGTTTTCCTCCTAGCGAGTGAGGTAAGTTGAGTGCTGCAGTAATTTGCAGATTATTTAGTGCTTGCAATGAGTTTTGAACAAGTGCTGAGCACAAGGAAACAGTTTTGAGTGCTAAAACTAGAAAACTGGCTAGTTCGAAGGGAAAATTAGAAGTGCAGACTTTCTGGAACCGGGAATAGTCTAACCCTAGTTAAATGGCGGTGAGCAATGCACAAAACCAAGCAAACATGGGTTTTTAAACAGAAAGATGAAAGGGATAGAAATAGCACAAAATGGCCAATAAAACTACAGATTCTGAGCTGAAACCACTCCTCCAGTGACAGACAGGCTGCTCAAAGCTCATCACTCTCACTGATGAACAGAGAAGCTTCATTCTATCTTAGTAAGGTCAACATAGAAACTACAAAACAGCCCAGAATTCAGCAAAATCTGAAAACTGTACTCTACTGGTTATAGAAAGGTGGGAAACGAGTAGAGAGAGAGAGAGAGGATTTTTTTTTTTTTTTTTTTCAATAATTAAAACAGATACAGTAAAACAAACACTTTTAAAGCAGAAAAATGGCTATCACAATTGAGTGTGTAGCCCTCAACAGTTCAACAGTTGAAAAAAACTTAAAAATGATCAGTTAGACCAGTTTTATAAACTTTAACACCACCACAGGAATAGGGGGAACCAGTTTCAGAACAGATGAGAAAACAGAAAACAATGTCAGCAAATATATAAAATAATTCAGTCAGGCAAAAATTAAGACAATGCAGAACACTGAGAAATGCCAAGTAGTATACTTATCAGCGATATATTTCCAGATTGTTTGAGAAGCACTCCTGTCAGAACGCAAGGAGATTCTAACAGTGTATTCACAGGCATCACCTTCCTACGAATGACTGGTTCAGGCCCGGGTCTATATCACCTTAGCAAACAATAAAAAGAGCGAACGCTCTTTCCTTTCATCAATCCAAAAAGGTCGAAACCTCTAAAAAGCAAAGACACAGACCATCGATTTTTTTCCCAGGGAAAAAAATCAGTGGGCCATTTTGGGACTTTGCTATTTCCTCCACTATGGTGTGATCACGGAGTTGGTATATTTAAGTAGGGAACTTGAACTTTTTTTTTTTTTTTTTTTGCGGGGCAGCAATTTTTTCCCATGGGAAAAAAAATCACTGTTCCGTTTCTTCGCTCTTTAGGGGTTTCAACCTTGTTGGATCAATGAAAGAGCATTCACTCCTTTCATTGTTTGATAAGGTAATATAGACCCTTCAGGCTCTATCCTAGTAGTTATGTATCTTGCCATGCGTTTCTTATGTATTATGTTATTTTTATTCTTATTCTTATTTTTATGTTATTGTTTATTTTTTATGTTATTGTGATTGCTCTAAATGAATACATGCCAGCTAATTATGAGATTTTTTGGGTAGGGGGATCATCTAGCTTGTGTTGTTCGATTGGCTGTCACTTAGTAACCAGAGCTGCATTGCTGTCCTATCAGCTGTTGCTGATAATTGGTTTTCTGGTGTTTCATATTTAAACTATGATGTTTTTAATTAACTATGATCTGATAAAGCCAACGTTGTTTGTGAATGCACTCATCATACAATAAATTTGTTTTTAGCGATTTTTATTGTTTGAGTCGTTTGTGAGAGTATATCTGCTATACGATTGTTTATTATTGGGCTCCTGCCGTGTTTCTGTTCAGTATGCTTTTTCATTTTTGTTGTAATACTGTCTGCTTATAATAAATTTGAAAATTATACCAAACTGAGCTTGAAATAAAAAATCTTACAGTTTGTATTTAAAAGTGAAATTTATCTGTAAAAAACACATAAACTTGGGTCTTTTGTTGTTACATAAGAGGAATATTTAAGGTGTAGTTCCATGAACAGGGAATAATGCATTCATGCTGGATTTCAATAATTACTTTTTAAATATTTAGATGATATTCGCTAAAAATAATCTACAAATCTCTGAGATAATTCTACCTGTATCCAGACCATTATTATCTTTCAGGTTTTCATTTTCTTATTTAATTCTAAACTGGTTATACGTTTCAAAAGCTTACTAACATATTCTTGCTAATTGCTCCATTATATTGTTTAAAAAGGTTCTAATCTATGTCTTCTTTATCTGTTTATGTATGTTTTTATAGTATTAAAAAAACTGCCAAGATGCATCATATCTATAACATGCTTATTATTTCTTGGTACATTGATGGGTTTTATTGGATCAATTCTATTACAGATGCTAGATATAGTGACTAATTTTAAAAGCCCATTGGTGATACTGAATAATAGTGCAATGCAGATTTCTCCAAGACTATTGCTACTTTCTGATTTTTAAATTAATTGATTTTTTCACTTAAAGCTTTTTTACTACATTCTTTAAATTAGTTACCTTTCTGAATTTTCAGTTTTTCTAGATTTACCTTATCTTAAATTATGCTCAATTCCTTATCACATTTTACATTGTCTTTTGGCACCATCCATGTATTCTGAAAAATAAGTATGATTTAAGACGATGCTGTAGTATTATTTCTGTTACATAGGTAAGTACATTTTAAGCCTAGCCAGTTTCCTTTTTTGAGTTCAAATTAACCTATCCCATTTGGTTAGAGATTGTCCTTACCCATCGCACGGTTGATGATTAAATATTACTCCAACTGGGATCATACCATAGATAATTTGAGGGGACCCATGATTGAGAAAAAGCATATAGGAGCTGCCTCAGTCCATAAGTAGTACAGGGGGAAGTCTTGGGGTAAATCTTCTGTTTCCCATCCATAAATCCAAGTTGCACTTGAATATGGACAGGAAAAAAACTTTGTTTTATGTGGAAGGGGAGCATGTTCCAGAGCAGCAGTATCCTCTGCGAGACATAACTATCCCTCCAAAATGTTCTGTTGCAGAAAAGGTTTAGATCCCTAGACCAAGTATTTGAATAGTGCAGTGGTGTAGCGGTTAGCATTGTCGCCTCACAGCAAGAGGTTCTCCAGATCAATTCTCATCTGGGGTTCCTTCTGTGCAAAGTCTGCATGTCCTCCCTGCATTTGTGTGGGTTTCCTCTGGATGCTCCTGTTTCCTCCCACATTACAAAGACGTGTTTGGAGTGTTTCTCCCTGGGCCTCTGCTGAAAATTACCTTGTTCCAAGTCGGACTTTCCCGATAAACAAATGCTAAAAAAATATTTCAAATGCCACTTGCTGATGAGCAGTAACTCTCTCAGTATTGGGTTAGAAGATGCTTTGTATGCCAGACACAAGTCACTTCTCTTAGGTGTCTGTAGGATACCATGTATAGTGACAGAATTTTGAATCAGTTCATGTAGGACATGTTGTTTAGGCCTTGTGACATTTTATTAAGGTATCTCTGTGAACATTCAAGTTGTTGCATGTATCTGGCCAGATACATGCCAAAGGGGACACTACACTCAATAATTGGCCTAATGAGGCATGGGTAAAGGAGGACAATGACATCCCAAGAGTTATACATAATCCCTTTGTTTATGAGCTGTACAATATACCAGGACTTTCTTATAACAATGGGCACATGTTGGTCAGTAATATGAAGTAGCTATTAAGTATCAAATATCTATAATAATTTGTATACTTACCATCATGTATTGTATATAGTTCAATAAGCATGTTGAGGAGCTACAGAATAAAATACATTTTCTCTTATATATATATATATATATATATATATATATATATATATATATATATACATATATATATATGATACATTTATGAGGCACAGTTGCATTCTGAATGTACGGTAAGAAATCAGTGACTGTATAACTTCTGATCAACTATAACGCAAGTTCAGTTATTAACTTTTAAAAATGTATATTAAAATACTTAAAATGAGTAAAATTCTAAAAAACTACTTTCTGTATCCTGTATAATCTCTACACAGTGCTGTGTATAATCCCAAATAGAGAGGAAAAAATGAAAAAAAACACGAGAAAAGGAAAATGTGGGGTGGGGGGGACTGTGACTAGTATCGAGTACTGTCATTTAATATGCACAGTCTGATATGCATATAAAATGAGAGAACTCTAAATCTGCAGCGGAATGAAGTACACAAACTAGTACCCTCAGTTAAGTACCATAAACTTCTATACAGATGTAGACATTCAGTGTATTTAAAATGTTAATGCATCAGTCTTTTCCATACAGTTTCAAGCAGGCTTCCAACTTATCTGTGTCCTAGAATCCCAAGATCTGGAACTTTAATGTGAAAGTTAAGGAGATCTAGTACATATTCATTCAACAAATATGTAGTTATTATGCTAGCAAAAAGAAAAGTGCATACTAATTATTAGATATGATCCTTACATGCTAGCATTTCTTTAATATGATATTTCAAAGTTACGCCCTTTTCATTTATATAGCACTACATATGAGCTACAAAAATCAATCTTCCCTGGTTATACTAAGGAGTGGAACACACACACACACACATATATATATATATATATATGTATATATATATATATATATATATATATATATATATATATATATATATATACACACACACACACACACACCTATAATCATAGCCACAATATCCTATCAAGTATGCAAATATGAAAATAATTTATGTATGTGCAATCATATGCTCTCATTGCCAAATAAGTGTTAATATTAAACTATACAATGTGAGAGAAAAAATGAATATATGTACCCGACAGTAAATTAAATGTCTCATACTAGAGCTCTGATGCATTCATAAATTATGTAACAGTCCTGTTATTATATATACAATGATACACTGTGCTCATTTCTAAAGTTTTGCTACCATTTATTACATTTTTCCCTACTTATGATGTCATTTGCAACTTTATTGTACTAACTGTTTCAGTTTAAAAAGCTGTCATGGGTCTATGACAAAAAAGAAAAAAAGAATAAAAAAAAGGCAAACATGCCTTCTCCTATTCAACGGAATGGTTTAATTTATTTTTTGTTGATCAGGTTAGTTCCACTAAGCTAGTAGCCTCTTTTCAGAGGAAACCTGAGGTGGTATTCATATTAATAGGGGAAATTTGGTCAGGGCATGGGGGAACTTCTCCAACAACTTTTTAATAGGTACTATATGGTTAGGGCATGGGGGAACTTCTCCAACAATTTTTCTATAGGTGCTAAGGAGCACATCTACCTGAACTATCACCAGCACAAACAAATGGGGCCTCAATTTACCATCTTATCTGAAGGACAGCACAGTCAATACTGTAGCACCCTCCTTATGGTGCACTGCAGTGTCAGCATTCAGTTTACCTGGTGTTGGAATTAAACCCACAGCCTTTTGTATCAAAGGCCAATGTGCTACCTGTTCTGCCACTGACACTGTTATTTCTGAAATGCTAAAACTAATTCCTTTTATATATTAACATTACATAACCAAATCTCATCAGCATAGCCAAATTCTGCTAGTATGATGCAGTTAGCTTAATATTAAGTTGTAATACTTAATAAAATGCAAGTTGTGGGTTAAAATGTTTACTTCCTATAAGAGTATGTGTGCTATCTCTGTAAACATTTTTTCTGCCATCACCAGAATTAAACAGTAAACATAATCCCTGGGATTCACGAAGCTCCATGCAAGAATAAGACGATTCTTGCACGGAGTGGTTCATATCCATTTGGAATAGCAGCGCACCTTGCATATGCATGAAGGCATGCTGCTGTTTAATCTAAACAGACACAAACCATGAACAAGTGCAGGGGGCATGTTTCAGCAGTGCCTGCACATGTAACATGCCCCCTTCACTCAGAAAGTGCTATACGGCACTTTGTGACACGGACGAGTGTTAATGTACATAATATTAGAGCCTGGCTCTAATATTATGTACTAAACCAGTGGCTGCAGACACTGAAATGTATGTAGCTAACATTTCAATGTCTGCGTACACTGAAATAAAAAGAAAAAAAAACACAAATTCACTTAGAAGGCAGCAGCCTTCAAGTGCACACCCTCAAATGTATGCTCTCTTGCCCTACATGCATAGAAGCAGTAGTGCAAGAGGAAAGTAATAAAAATACAAAAAAATTTTTTTTTTCATTAACTATAACCAAAATTTAAGTGGTGCACAGCTTGTTTGCATTGCACATCACTATGTTTAGTCTGGCTGAAATCCTGAAAATGATAGACAAGTGCTTCTGTGATTAAAAAACATCATCAAGCTGCTGTACCATATGGATATATATATATATATATATATATATATATATATATATATATATATATATATATATGTGTATATGTATATGTATATATATGAAAGTTGCTGGTGTTAAAGGATTGCTTGCAACATACCCTTACTCAAAAATATAAAGTCAGAAACAAAAATAGATGTTGCCATGTACTGATAGCACACAACAGAGAGAATGCCACTGATATGTCAGGGACAAGACCTGTGTGGTGAACAGATAAAACAGAACAGCCAATCTTCTGGCCATCATGTGGATAGGCCCACAGTTGAGAGCTATGCAGACAGACTGCATTCCATGCAAAACTAGCATGTACACTCAAACCCTGTAAAACTAGCAGTATTCAATGCATATAACAGCAATACTCACACTGTCCGTAGGTCTGGAACCTTATACAAACATGTAGTTGGCCTGTGTCCACAAGTCCTGTTGTAAGAGGTATTGCAACCTGCTGTCTGTAACACTGCTGCCCACACACAGGAAGGATGTCTTCCATATAGGAAAGCTAAAGGGACAATGCCCACATGTTGTAGTCATTTATAGTAGTGGGTTGCTATGACATTGGTAATTGGAAGTACTACACATCTACTGCAAGCAGTTAGCAAGTGTGGAGCACCAATTGGTGCAAAGACCATCACCTGATCATGAGCATCACCTACAAAATCCATGCTGCAACCTATTCAAACCAGCTCAATCCCTGTAGTGGATAGACAAAGTGAGAAAGAGCAAAAGAAAAAAAAAATACAAGAAAAATAACACTAAAAAAGATAATACAAACCAAAACAAAATAAAATCAAACAAAGAACATATCCAAGTGTACACAGAAGAGAGCATAATACTAAAAAAGGTATGTGAAACATCTATGCATGTAATTGAATGTAGTACATGGTCTGTAATAATGGGACAGATGATGCTGAAAGATTTATATGTGCCATCAAGACTTGCTGCTGTAATGATGTCCTGCTGAACAACTGCTATGAACATAGCATCTGGCCCTATGCGCATTGGGCCATACTTGTCAACTGTGCAGATCTGCACAGAATGACAAGATGTAAGCCATCATAGTGTTTGTTGTGTTCCTCAAAACATGTATACTAGTCTGGCAAATAGCTGAAGTTGGAAGTAATGAAGTCATGATAGACACATGAGTTTCAGACCTCACCACCTTCAGGACAGTCATGGTAATGTGAAATGTATCATGCACAGAATTCACAGGTCTGTAATAGGCTTTATCTACAATCTGTCCGTATATATACCCCCTTAATGTTAGGCTGTGTCCACATGTGACACTGTTTTGTAGCAAGGTAGAACAGTGCAACTGTAGAGGAAGGAGGTTCAGAGTGTGGACCCAATGTCTGAATGCACTCACATGTATGTATGTATGTATATCTATATCTATATATATATATATATATATATATATATATATATATATATATATATATATATATATACATATACACACACACATACATGTATGTCTACATATACACAGACACACAGACACACACACACACACACATATATCTATATACATATATATATATATATATATATATATATATATATATATATATATATATATATATAAATACATTTTCCCGACTGTTGAATGATTGTGCTGCATGATATGTTTAAGAAAACATCATACATATCTGCAGCTCAAATGGCTTACTGATAAATTGATGTGGCTATGGTGTGCAGGGTCCTGGGTCACACACTTGCAATGGCTGATAATTTCTCTGCTGGCCAGAACAAGGGCTGTTGGATACAGAGTGATTAAGGCACCTATAAGCATTTGTAAGTGGGTGCGAAGTGGATAGTTATGTCTGGTGTGAAATTTATGTTGGGAACACATTGCCCTTTGTTTGTTAAGGTGACAGTGGGATATTGAGGAAGGATAGTAGGTATATTTGGTGCGGTAGGTTGGGTTGGAAGACAGACAAGACAGCATACGTGGACGGAATATGACACATGTGGTGGATAAAAACCTTGGACAGGGAGGGGTGTATGGAAATTGGAGACCCATCAGCCCCCAAATGGAAACAGTGGGACTGAGGTCCCCACCCATGGGCAGTCACCACTGCACCTTCACGGCCCTGAAAGTGGCTGTGCTGGGGGCTGAGCAGGAGGAGCACGCTGACCCTCTAATTGTGTCATGAGGGCCTCAAGGTGGTGTAGCAAATCCCCAATTCTCTGCAGAGCTCCCTATGCACCAGACCCTGGACCTGACATCAGGTTACAGGATCCTGTCTGTGCATGCTCCCAGGGGGGAAAAGCACCATCCTCTGAGGTGTTTCCAACTGAAGGTAGTGCAGTGCCAGCAGATGAGGAGGTCCCGGGTTGTGTCCCAGATGTCCTGTGGCCTGGTAACATGGCCAGATGAGGTGATTCTGCTGGGAACAGCCTTCCCAAACACACTATCATGTCGCAGTTTTAGAACATCCGTGGGTAGTAATAGTGAACACAATCCAGGATTAGTTATTAACCCAAAACGCCAGATTTGGAGCAGTTGCATAGCAAACAGAGCACATGCATATATGGAACCACAGTGGCCATTACAATGGCATGCAGGCTACATTGTTAGCAACAGGCCACCAACAACAGTGTTTCAACATGGAACATGAATAGAAACACATTTTAATATTTGTTGCATGATAGGATATGTGTCCCAACAGTAGGTTTGGTGTAGACATAACTGTTGATTTGTGTGTTCAGATTATTGTTGCAGATATGGTGTGGGGGGGAGAGATGTCAATTAACAACTATTATAGCCTTGCAGTATGGGTTCCTCAGACCTTTTTTTTCCTCTTTGTCTTCCAGGTACCATGTCGAGAGAGCACCTTCCAGCATATACACCCCAGGAAAATGACATCCTCATAAACTGCCTAGTGCAGCACCACCGAACCCTCTTTGGGCATACAGCCCATGATCTGCAGGAGAGGACTGCCCTGTGGAATGAGCTCATCCTCAGGGTAAATGATGTCGGCCTGCATAACCACAGTTATGAGCAGGTGCGACATTGGTGCACTGACCTAATCCGCCACGCCCGTCAGCATGCTGCTGCAGTTAGGAGGGATCAGCTATCCACAGGTGGAGGTCATGCCATCCAGCCTCCACTGACATATGCTGAGGAGCTCCTCTCCAGCCATGGGGCACCCACCCGCCAGGCAATCCAAGAACTTGCTGATAGCATTGTGGAGGAGGGTGCTACCCACACAATGGATGAGGAGCATGCAGGTAAGGCCCTAGGGCACATTAGTACACCACTGTTGCTTCTTCATCTGTGAAGTATCTCCTTGCATATGTCAGATAACATAGTCTGTTCCTGCAGTGTAGTAATGAACAGATGTGCATAATCTCTAGTATTGTGGGTTTGTACTGTTGCTGTACTAAAATGCTGTTTCCACCCTGTACCAATGACACAGGTGTGGCTACTGATTTCACATCTCTCAAACAACTATGTAGGTCCCTCTGATATACCTCTGGGGCAGCAGCCTGTAGCTGGTGAGTATGGTTTTATTTTGTTCAGGTTTGTCAATACACCGGCCATGTTATGGCCATGGTATTTGCCATGCACACATTTAACACACCTACCCATAATGCATGCTGTACATGTTCACTTATTGTTGCTGTTAACTGCAGTGCATCACAGTGGTCACCATGGTGGCATATCTGAAGGGTATATAAGAGTCCTGCAGTATAACTAGCAACCTGTCAGTAAAAGATGTGTGGACAGAGATGAACATAATGGTGGAACAAATGGCCTACAAGTAGGCACATGGCTGAAACATTACCCTTATACAGTGGCTACAACAGTGTATATACCACTATTACAATGGCAACTGTTACAGATCTACACAATGGCATATCACAATGCTACATTCCACAACTCTTACAACCTGTAATGTGATCATATCATGAGCAATGAATATGTAATATGGCATCCTATGTTAGGACAACAAATTTGGGAAATACGGATTCACTTTAGAAGCCCGAAATACTGGAATATCAAAATTCAGTATTTCAAGCCCATAAAGTGGAATCCTGAGAAGAGCGAAAGCTTAGAAGCGCGAAATCCAAAACCTCGAATACTGGAGGTTTTGAATTTCATGCTTCTGAGATTTCACTGTGGTTATGGATTCAGGTAAGTGTGTGTGTGTGTGTGTGTGTGTGTGTGTGTGTGTGTGTGTGTGTGTGTGTGTGTGTGTGTGTGTGTGTGTGTGTGTGTGTGTGTGTAAGGGTTTTGGGTAGGGACTGTGGTGTGTGTCAGTGTGTTTTGTTGCTGTGATGTATGTGTGAGAGGAGAATGTGGCTTGTGTGGTGATGTTTTGTGTGCGTTTGTATGTAGTGCGACCTTGGAGTGAGAATAATTAAGTAGGGGGGTGTATGGGGGGGGGGGGTGCAGGCTACATTTATGTAGTACAGAGTTTATATTTGTATGTGGGAAGGATGGTGTGTGTGTGTGGCGTAGAAGCATGAAATTCAAAATCTCCGGTGTGCGAGATTTTGAATTTCGCAGTTCTGAGTTTTCGTGGGTTTGAAATTTCGACTTTATATCTTCGAAATACTGAATTTTGATATTTCAGTATTTTGAGGCTATAAAGTGAATCCGGGGAATGCATACCTTAACAAACACTGGAACCCTATGTGTGCACACACTCCAAATAACATATTGTGGAAGCAGCTTTTGAGCTACTGACAGCATTCACTCTTCATGAATATGCACCTTCCATCAAGTACAGGTCCTCAATGTCATACTAAGTAATGATTTGCTGTCCAAGAAGTATGTTCATGACATTTGCCCACTCACCTGCAACAGCGGCAGCCGTGGCTTGCACACATCTTACAAACCATGGAATGGATCCCATATCCAAAAGGTAGCATTCAGGAGTGGGAGCTGTAGCCTTACCACACCATTGCATATACCATGGCAAACAGTGCAGACAGTCATGTATGTGATGATGAAGTATGGGACAACATTAATGTAGAAAATAAACAGCCATCCAAGACAGATGATGACACATGTTGTAAACTGGTCATGGAGGCTGCATAGAAACATGCTGCAACATTGAGGGACTTGCAGGAATGTCTAGCAAGTACTGCCTTTGAAGTACCTATGTCGACAATTGCATGAAGTCTGCATAAGTGTGGCCTATGGGTTAGGGTAATCAGATGGAAGAGTTGTTCCACAGGAAACATCATCCAGGGCTCTCTACAGGTAGCATATGCATAACATCAAAAGTCTCCCAAAGGCATGTGTTGCAATGTGTAATGGTGTACCGAGAACAAGGCTGAAACCTACAGACAGTATTAATAAAGATACATGTGCTGCACAAGCAACACCTCACTCCACCTCAGGCCCACCATCCCCATCTGTACCTTGCTGCTGCCAGTGTACATTTTTAGGTTTGCTGTTCATTAACAGGAACTAGGCTGGTAGACATGGTGTTGTGAATTTGGGACACTGCAAAATGACACTCATGTGTGGCACATAGTATTCAAGCATCTACAAAAAGGCTGAGGATGGGAAGGGGTGTCATCCTGATACACAACAGTGAACTGAAGCATACATTCAAAGCTCGCTAAGAATGGCTGTATCTGAACACAGTGAAGGTCATGAATTGTGCCAGACATAACCCTGACTCCACAGTAATAGCGAAGGCACTGTGTGACTTCCAAGAGCTATGCACCTGAGTTGACCTTGCAATCTGGTACAGTTGGGGGACATTTGTAGGGCGGAGTGACCAAATAATGGCATGTGCAGATGGGCCATGCTAGTATATTCCTTCCAGGAACAGTGACTGCTGTAGTTCACTTAACAGGTGCTGCAATAAAACATCATTTTAAGGGTGTGCACACTTATGCAACCCACATATTGTATGCATCTCAATCAGCATCTGCACAACTAACACATTTGTTTGATACTGCATTTGATTGCACAGTTCATATGTCACATATCAGGTGGGTGTAATGTTAGCATAGTAAGGATTGTGGCCCCATGGCATATCAGGGAAGAGGGTGGCATGTCAAAAAGGGTGTATACACTCCTCATAGCCACAGTAAGCTTTGAAAGTTGTCAGTATAATTGTATTTAATTGCTCATACATGCACTGCTGATGATGAGATATGCAAATCAGACATCAGGCATTCAGTATTGACATCTGTCCTCATATATTCCCAGGTATGTGTCAGACAAACACATAGGAGCTGTGAGCAACAGAGCAAACATAACTGCCACACATATACACATTCACCAATGGCATGTACACCCCAGAGGTATGGTACACAGTATGTGCCAGGGTGCTGAACAGGTGCACAGCAATACTGTGTACATGGGTGCAGTGTGTTCCAGGGGAAGGGGCATCACCTACTAACACAACTCATGCATCACAGAGATGTATAATGTTAGTAACAGGGATTGAGTATAGCTGCAGTGCATGCTGTTGAGTGCCATATGTCATGCATGTTGACAGTTGGGTAATGAGTGGTCTGTGTAATATCTTAGTGTCACCTCATCTGTAAGTGTGTGTGAGTATGTGTGTGTGAGAGGGTGTGTAGAGGTAAGCAATGATGTACAGGTCTTAAAGAACTTATTTTGTTTTCCCCTCACAGGTGTCAAGGTGGGTCAGGGTCCCTCCTGCAGGCAAACTGATGTTAGTGTTAATACAGACTCTGACAATGATGATAGGTATGGTGAGGCACAGGCGGGGTTGTCAGGGGCTGAAGGTGTGCCATCGGTTGACTTCACGCTGTTATCCACCCCATCCTCGCACACAGTCACATTGCCTATACACACCCCATCACCAGTGGCCATAGGTGAGGGACAGTTGTCGAGTGGTGGCATGGGACAGGACAGTGTGGTGACTATGGCAAGTGTGTCTGAACACAGCAGCCATAGCCGGATGACTGGCGAGGTACCACACAGCCAGATGTACTGGGTGCTCATAGGTGGGCTGCTGGCCATCATGCTCCTGGCAAAAGTGCCACAGCAGGTGACACCAGAAGCATGTTTCAGGCCAACATGGAGGCGCAGGCACCTATGGGACATTATACCAGACAGAGTCTGAGGCTCCAGAGGGCTACTCATTTTGCTATCACCAACATCCTTGGCCTTGCAGGTGCCCACCATTATTTTTTTTTCAGAGGTCTTGGATAGACGGTTGGGTGAGATGGTGGGAATCCTTGACCATGCAATGTCTGTGTTAGAGCATATGGTAGGAGTAGGGCAACAGCCACGTGGACGTAGGTCAGCGACACCAACAGTTGGAGGTCTACGTGGACGTGCAACAGGTTGCAGTCGCTCCCGTAGTGGCAGTATCAGCACCAGCACTGCAGAGGAGGTGCTGTCCACACCACAACATAGCAGGCCACGTGCACGTGGCCCTGGCTGGTCCCAACAGGGACCCAGATCCAGCAGACATTTGTCATCCTCAGGGGAATATGACATATCTAGCCTTGTACCTGGTAGTGCCCGTGGAAATCCTGGCAGACACAGTTCTCGTGGCCATGGCCAGAGACGGTGAACTGCACACCCTTCCATATACAGTCTGCAGCTGTCCAAGAAACCCCTGTATAGGGCAGTCACATGGCAGAACTGTGTGCATGCATATACATACACACACACACACATCACCAACACAGCTAGGGCAACCCCATACCTACACACACCACATCTGCACAGCCCAATGAATAATGAAATCCTCTAATACACACACATGATGTCAACCAAATGGCTCAGCCTAGGTCTCTGGCAAATCCATAACATACCCTGTGCATATGGTCATGCCTGTGCCACATCCCTGTCATCCATAACATCAATGGAGGGACAGGCTAATATCGTTCTGATGCACAGGGTGAATGTAGTAAGGTGTACCAATGTCCCAACACTGGCCTATGTTTCTTTTGGGGGAATGCACATGTACTTGCAAATATAGCAGGCACTACAGGCACGTAACAGCAAGGAGTAACAGATGCCAGTGTGAAAGTCCATACCCACAACCAATCTGAACACAGCCACAGTCACATTATGGTAAGCCTAATTAATATTACAGTATATGGACTGTGTGTACAACACCATCTTCATATGTGCCACTCACACACTAACCCTACATATACTGGGCCAATACACAGTGTAGTCCGATGCCTGACTGTGATATGGGACATGTGTCAGTCTGGCCCTACAAACATGTACGCTGATAGGTTACCACACACTGGAGCAGCATGCATCATCAGATAGAACAGGAAAAAGAACAATGACAACTACTACAGTCTGTACACAGGCCAAGTTACATATCCACAATATACACTCTGTCAACAATCACCATAAGTACACAGACCTCACTACTGTACACACTACAACAGAATGTCCAGGTTTTGTCCTCAAATATAAGGCCTACTATACATAACATGTCTAGCAGTCTGATATCTCACTGGCTTGTTATCAGGTATGATGTTAGTAAATAATGATGTACTGAACATATGCACCTCTTACTGCATGACATATGGACAAAGGTTGACAGACTTGGGGTTGGAGGCACAAACACAGGGCCACTATTGACATATTGCTGTGATAAACTGAAAAATTTCCTGGTGTAACAGGGTTTGTTGTGACATAATCTCTTCTGAGGGATATGAAGTCAGTAACTCACATGGATGTCACCATGTACTGACTGCAATCATCAGAGTATGCTACTGCATGCCTAAAGATAGGAAATGTGTGAGTAACACAACACATGTAAGACTCCAAACTCTGGCCATTCTGCAGATAGCCATACAGGTGAGAGCTTCCTCAACCACATAACGCTGCCATGCCAGATTTTCAATCATGTAGAACAGCCATATCCACACAAACCCTGTTAAACTAACATTACTTCAAATGTAGAAGAGCAATACTTACATTCTGTCCCCATGTCTGGAACACCCCCCTCCTGTTTTTTGACCTGTCTCCACAGTGTATGTTGTAAGAGGTATATCCAACTACCCTCTGTGATGCTGTTTGTTAAACACCCACATGAAGTCCTGCTCACAGTAAAGGAAAAGGGCCAACACCCACATGAAGTGTTTAGTTATAGGAGTGTGTTTCCATGCAATTGGCTATAGGAATGATAGCACAGCTGTTCCACATGCAATTAGCAAGTGGGGGACTGCAATTCAGGTACAGGCCATCAGGTGATCATGAACCATCACTTACAAAACTGAAGCTGCTGCCTAAGCAAAGCAGATATACTTTTACACATCCAACAGAGAGGGAGTGAGAGAAAGAGACAGAGTCAAAGTAAGAAAGGAAGGGAGTAGGAGAGTAAGAGCCAAGTGTGTTAGTGTATGATCCATGGGTGGAGAGTGGTATCTGGGCATTATAACAGTTGCCTTTATTGTGTACTAATCCATACTGTCACATGGTAATTGCACATGGCTGTACACATTTATGGCTGAGAATTGTCTACAACAATCTCTACAGTGTTTGGAAAATTTTGGCCTTCTAATGTGGACAATGGGACATGTAGCTCCTCAATATAATGATGCAGCAAAACCTACACTACAATGGATCCTGTCATTGCACAATCACCCCAACAGGACACTGATGACACATACACAAACACACACTTACCAGTACTGAGTTTCAAACCCCTACCTGACTATGTATTGCTATTACAGTGTTATGCATTTACTGCACGTGCCACAGAGCTTACATGTTGGAGAGCTGTCCAAAGGTATCTTTGAAGGTGAGTGACATCAGCAACAGTGATAAAGGAGGGATAAGGGAAGTGTAGTACATGTGACTGTCCACAAAAGCAGGTGTCAAGGAAGACACACCACATTCTCTCAGGGAATTATACACATTATCACAGTTGGCAGGGTCAGGATTAGAACTCCTACCTAGCTAGTTTGTTACACTGCAGTATTACGCAGTTATCACACATGCCACAGAGCTTATCTGGTTGATATATGGCCAAAGGGTTATTTCAAGCTGAATGACATCAGCAGGCGTGCTAAAGTAGGGCAATGGGAGGTATAGTGAGTGTGAATGGCTTCAAAATCATTAATCTCCACACACACACACACACACACACACACACACACACACACACACACACACACACACACACACACACACTTGCCAGTACTGAAATGCATGGGTTCATTGCTTCACAAGTGTGTAGTAGGAGACTGTGCCTGAAGGCTGTACAAGGATAGGCAAAGGGAATACCTTGGCATGAGGTTACATGACAATGATCTCCAGTGTGGCTCAGGGGTGTAATCCCTGGATTGGCCCCCACAGGTGGTTATTGTATTCACCATCCACTCATCTGGGTTACTATTGTGGGTGGCCAATGCTGTGCACTGCTTGCCATGTATGTGATCTATATTCCATACCATGGACAGTGTCTGGGATGTGCACATGTCCCACTTGCATGTTCTGTGATGTGTGGAAGTGTACTTGAGGTCTCTGGGGCATGTTGCATTGACAGATTGTCATCCTCTGATGTGGCATTCCTGACCTACATTGACAGTATGATACAGGTATTCAGTGGAGTTAATGGCATCTGTCCATACAGGGCATGTGTATAAGGCCTGGTATTCCCTTTGCAGGTTACATTTGCAGACTGTACAGTTGTTGCAGGCATCCAGTGGGAAAAATAGCAAAAGGACCACTGTAAGCATTTATTTGCCTACTGTAGGTATTGAACATGGTGCCATGTCCTTTTACTTGCTGGATAACACACTCAAGTCAGGAGATGTAACACATCACAGTACTTTCTGCTGTCATTGGCACTGTTGTGGTCAACAGGGATTTAGTGCACTGCAACCACACCGTGGTTACTATCTTTGAGGCAATATGCAGGGAACTACCAATATAGTGGTTGTTGCCTAGCCAAGTGTGTTTGTGTATGAGACGTGGGTGGAGAATGTTCTCTGAGTAATACAAGGATTGCCTATATTGTTAATCCATAATCTCACATATAGGGCTATGGATTGTTTACACCAGCCTCTCTGGTGTTTGACATCTGTTGTCCTTGTAATGTGGATATTGTGACATATACTAGGTCCTCAACATAATAATTTAGCAAAACCCACCCTACAATGCATCCTGTTATTACGCAGTCACAGCGACCTCCACACAGGATACTGATGACAGACACACACAAACACACACACAGACACACTTGCCAGTACTGAGATTCAAACCCCTACTAGCTATGTATTGTTACTACAGTGTACCACATTTATTGCACATGCCACCGAGCTTATGGGATGGATGTTGTTCCAAGGTACTTCTAAGCTGAGTAACATCATCAGCCCTTGTAAATACTGGCATTGGGAGATGTAGTGGGTGAGAGATCCCAAAAATAATTTGACCCTACACACACATTTACATTTGCCAGGGGGTGAGGTCCAAACCTCTATCTAACAATTTTTATGGGCCTTATGTTGCACATTTACCACATGCACCACTGACCTCACATGGTTTAGGGTTGGCAACAGGTACTTCTCAGGTGGATGAAATCTGCAGGACTGCTAAAGTCAGGCTCTCAGATATGTACTGGGTGTAAATGGAGCCAAAATGTTTAAGGTACACACAAACACTTGCCACAGATGAGATTTAAACCCACACCTGTGTAGTTACTGCTACTACATTGATCCACATTTATGGCACATGCCACAGAGCTTATAGGGCTGAGCCTTGTCCACAGGGGTATTTCAAAGTGACTGACATCAGCATGCTTGCTAAAGTAGGGCAATGAGAGGGGTAGTGACTGTGAATGGCCTCAAAATCATTGATCCCTATACACCCACACACACGCACACACAGTTTCCATGTCTGGGATTAGAAGTCCTACCTAACTAGTATGCCACACTATAGCATTATGCAGTTATTACATATGCCATGGAGCTTACAGGGCTGAACCTTCTCCAAAGAGGTATTTCAAGGTGACTTACATCAGCAGGCTTGCTAAAGTAGGGCAATGGGAGGTACGGTGACTGTGAATGGCCTCAAAATCATTGATCTCTACACACACAAACACCCACACAGTTGCTATATCTGGGATTAGAACTCCTACCTAACTAGTATATTGCACTATAGCATTACGCAGTTACTGCACGGGCCATGGAGCTTATAGGGTTGAACTTTGTCCAAAGGGATATTTCAAGGTGACTGACATCAGCAGGCTTGCTAAAAAAGGGCAATAGGAAGTGCAGTGTGTGTAAATGGGCCATAAACCATTCCTCTGGAAACACATACAACACTCAGTCACACACAACTTTACATTTGACAGGCCTGGGTATACAAATGCTAGATGACTACTGCTCTGTACTGTCATGTTACACAGTTATCACAAGCACCACAGACACTATAGTGCTGAGGGCTACCAGAAGCAAATGTCTACAGTGATAGACATCGGCACATCATGTGATATTGGCCAATTGAATGTGTGGTGGGTGGGACAGGCCTCATGATGGGAAGCTCTTTCTTACTGTCTGTCTCTCTTTTCCCCACATCTCTGTTTGTGTATGTTTGACCTATTATAGTGTATTGTCCTTGGATATATGTGTGTATTCCTATCCTATGTGTGTGCAAAGCAAGAATGGTGTGCAATGTGGTATGTGTGCACAGAAATCTGCAACTGACAGATATGTATAGTCCACTGTTGTTGTCAGACATGGGCTTCATTTCTCTAAGTGTGGGAGCATGCCCAGTATGACCTCCTGTATTGAGTGTGAGACTCCATTCCAGGTAGGTTGTACTCAAGTGCAGGATTCTGTGTTCCACACCTACAGCTAGCAACCTGTTTCTGCAGGATATCTGTAGATAGGTTGACAATATGGAGTCACAATGGGCAAAGGATAGTGGGATACTGTAACTATTGTGTCTGTGCTGCTTGTGTTACACGGTTTTGGTGTTAGCAGAGATATTCAGACATATGCACTGTTTTATCCTGTGATGTATTATGTCATCAACTACTGACAGATATACTTATTTGTTCACAGTTATTTTCTGGGGAATACAAGATGAATGGAGCTGTGTCCAGTATTGTGATCTGCAGCCTACATATTCATTCATGCCATTATGGAGGGGGAAGCTGCAGACACTTGCTGATGGGTCTGTGTAAATGTTGCAACAACTTAGTACTGTGGTGGCTGAGGATCCCCTGCTTGTACATCTACTGAAGTAACAGAATGGCCATATCATGCTGTGGCCATGCCTCTCAGCTGTACAGATTCACCCAGGTTACCCAGAGGCAGGGCTCGTATATCTGGTCAGTTCCCCTTCACATTGTGGTTTACAAGCAGGTTTGTCATCACCCATTACTGGGTTTTCAGGGAGGGGTAGTATGGGCACACATCAGAGTTTCAGACTGCACACACTCCATGCTTCTACACCCCCCTCTGTTATTCTATCCTCTTCCTAATATTATGCAAGCAATATCTGGGACATATCCCTATAGTTGTCCCTTCATCCCAGCGGTATTTAGGGGTTGGTCCACACTTCATGCAGTAAGGCATGGTGGGCATGCTACTGGGATTTGTCAACATGGCTTTGCATTTGTGTTCTGTGGATTGTGTTATGTTAGTTGGCACCCTATGAGATAACATACATTGGTAGTATGGGTGAGGCACAGGCCTTTGACAGAGGACTGTAGGGCATTTGGTAGTGATGCAGGCCATCTGTATCAGGCCATTGCATTCTGTCAATCCTACAGTCCCAGGCTGCAAGCCACTGGATTCCCCTGGGGTGACAGGGTAAGTGTGTGAGGTGTTAATGACAATAATTCCTGTCCATATTAATCCATTGTTCAGGATGCTGGCAGGGTGCTGCTTACAGCTAGGGAAACACCTGCATGGGACACCTCTTCAGCATACTGCATTCTGTGGGTATTCCCATACAGAAGTGGGGTCATACTGTACTCATTCCCAACAGCAGGGATATGACCTGTGGTAAACCTGTGGATGATGGTGGGGTGAGCTGAGTGCATGTGTGATATAGAAGCTTCTTGCAGCTGACTCACAGATATACCTGGGACATTCCCCTTATAGGTTCATAGGTTCATAGGTTTGTACTAGGCTATCTGCCCTAGGGCATTTATAAGCCTAGCCAGAGTGTGTGTGGCTTTCACCACCCCTCAGGATGAGAATACTACGCCCTTTTAGGGTTTAGTTTACTGTGCCTCTGTCTAGTAGTGACACAGAGATGACCCCCGGGTAAACCTACATACTTATGCTGCCTTGTGCGGGGACATAGGCAGTCTCTCATTACTTCATAACTGTGCCTTTTGTGGTGTGCCAGTGATTGGCTGGGCATCAGTATTCCATACTACACAGACAACTAACGTGCTGCTAACCTGTATGTACAATTCCAAAGGTGTGTGCAGGTGACAATTAAATTTTATGTACTCTGTTTAGGGTACTTCCACCTGTGTACTGTGTGTATGTCTGGGCCCACATTCATGTCATTTCCATCTTTCAAATGGTGACAAATATTACATCCAAACAATGAGTATGGATGACTGCTGAATTGAGTCTTGCTGGGATGCATTGTGGTTGGCACTGCAGTTGTCAAAATATGGCCCCATCAACAGTACTGGCCATAGGCCACCGGGGCACAACCCTCCATGCCTACATGCTGACTACTTCCACACAATATAAAACGCACAACAACCTAACCCACAGAGCCCTGTATATTGTACACATGCAACAATCTATCCTGCATATTGGGCCAGCTCAGGTAATCTGTGCTCCACTGTAATTAAACCCAGATGTACATGTTACTGCATTTCTACATAGGATTGTGGGGGGGCACACCTGACGACTGTAAACATTTGCTATTACTGTACTGGTATTTCAGGTACTCTGTTGGCTTCCATTTCGTTTTGTATTCTGACCTATCATGCAGACTAGAGACATATCAGTAGAGTACAGATCTTAGGTTTTATTGACCTACATTTCGGTTTCAGACTTCTTACCCTTCAAAACTAACATCCAACTGCCTGATTTGTTGTAGTCTGTCTGTTAGGGTCTGGAGGGGGGCTGTTTTCCATAGTCATCAATTGGAGGCCTTAGCACAGCCTTTCTTTGTGGTCATCTGCACCTGTCCTGCTGGCTGAGACTGTTGTTGGGTATGTGAGCCTCACTGATGTGCATGTTTGTGTCCTATGGACAGACATTTGGGCCACCACATTTACTGCAGTGAGATTTGTCACCTTGTCTAGTACTGCCTACTTTGTTGACACCAGCATTTGTTATGGATTTCATGCTGCCCATATAGGTGTCCACTATCTGCTGCCATCCCATTCAGCCACCCAATTCCCTTGCATGCTCACATCCATACCATAGATACAACTAGCAGAACATACTACTCCATTCAGCAGTTGATAGGAAGAGTGACTTCCCTTGGGGCTGTGCCAGTGTTGAGGATGGTGCTGGAGGGCTGACTATGCCAGATGCACATAGTACACTCCCTATACATGGTAAAGCACAGGTAGTGTCATGTTTGGCATCCCTTTGACTGTATGTGCGAGTCAGAAAGAGGTGTCATTCCTTTGGTTCCTACCGTGTCAGTGTATGTGCTATGCGTTGCCTCTTTGCCAAAGCCTGGGCATACTGAGCATGCCTCCTCCTGCCTACAGGGGCAGGCTCAGGTAGTTCCTCCTCCGAGTCACTCTGTGCCTGTGCTGGCCTTGGCAATGGTGGGGGGCTGTGTGGCCCTGCCCTGGGCTGTTCATGCTGCAGCTGTTAGCGCTAGATAATATTGTGTAGCATGGCACATACAATAAAAATTTGTGTACATGTAGCTGGAGAGTACTGCAAGGCTGCACCAGATATGTCCAGGCACTGGATCCATGACTTGAGCATCCCAAACACACGCTCTGTTATGACTCTGGTTTGTGCCTCATTATGAAGTTCTTGTTCAGGTGTGTGTGCATTTCTGATGGGTGTCATCAGCCATGGCTCCAGTGCATAACCAGCATCCCCCACTAGGTGGCCATATGGGATGTCCCCACTGGCAAATGACTGGTACAGTTGGGTCATATGCCAGATGTGGGAGTCATGACAGCTTCCAGGGCTGCCAGCACACACTTTCATTATAATGCCCTGGGTATCACACACAACCTGGCAGTTGATGGAGGGGAAGCCCTTGCAGTTTATGTAGACCCTACCCCACTCACCTGGTGGTGCTTTGATGTGTATGTGCGTGCAGTCTATAGCACCCACTACCTCAGGGTATTCTACTATTTGGTGGAAAAGACACATATTGCTGGCCAATGCCTCATGGGTATTGTGGAAATAGATGTGCTCACCGGCATGTGCTGACATGGCATCCAGGAACTGGTGGAGTACCCTGGATGCTGATGCCTGTGAGATCCACATGATAGCCCCAGTTGGCCTTTGGGAGGTACCTGTGGCTAGTATTCTTAAGCCTACACATACCTTGGTATCCACTGGGATGGGTTCCCTCTGTTGGTTCTGTGTGTGAGGCGTGGCTGGCACAGTTCAACAATTTGCTGTAGGAGGTCCCTGTCCACTCTTTAGCCTCCACTATCTCCAGCTCATGTAGCCCCTGGTAGGTTACCCTGGGTCTGTACACTCTTCTCCTTCTCATTAGTGTGGGTTGGTCATCAGCATTCTCATCCTTACCACCCCCAGCCTCTTCCTCATATTGATGTATGAGAGCGACAGCAGCCTCTATCATTTTATTAGTTTTGTCTGGTAAAATTTCCCCGTTTGCATACACTGGTAGTGCAGAGTGTGTGGGAAAAACCAAAGTGAAAGGTGTTTGCATAGTTTATAGTTGTGTGCTGGGCTGGGCTGGGCTGCTGCCTGTGTAATTGGCTGATTTTGATAAATTTCACCTGCCAGCTATGCTAGTTCTCCTTGATTGCCTTCCTACTGCTGTTTTTCCTTCCCATTGCCTTCCCGTTTAAGCCCCAAAGACCGCTGCACATACCCAGTGCTCAGATGTGAACAGAGCTGCTATTTCCTGTTTTTTTTTTTCAACCCGGTGCGTGGTGCACACACCCATTTAGGCAATGTAAACACCATTTAGCAGAAACTGGCCCTCCCTGGACAGAACACACACTGCATTTCTTGGTGTAAGACAATACAGCCTTAGACACACCTCCTGCCTTAGCTGTGCTTAGCTAAGTGCAAACACGGGTCACAGAGCTCCACTCAGCTTACAGCAAGCATGACACACACCCTTATGAGGTCATCTAGCTCTTAGGCTTACACCATGGTCTTGCTGCACCTACACGGTTGGGTGCAAGCTAGTACTGAGGGAAAATCTGTGATTCGATATCATTCCCCTCATTTGCATAGAACTGGCTGCTAATGCATGGTTACAAAACTGACACTCAGCCTTCCCCCTTAGCAACCACTATTCCATGGTCTTGTATTATGTCCATAATGGCAAAATGCATAATCATCTTAAAATTGACTTTTCTCATTTTCTTTTTTATTTTTGGCACGATCCTGTTTGTGCACCGCTGTGCTACGTTTAAACAGCCGAAATCGGCCAAAAAAAGTTATTTTTTTATAATTTTGCAAACTATTTCCCATGCCAATGGTCATATATTTGGCCATTGGCATGTCTACTATATGGAATACTTGCTTTCTTTCGAGCTGTCATGCCTCCATTTTGTAATTTGCAGAAATGTATTCGGTTAGTAGCCAAAAACATTTCTGCAGGTTACACTATTCCTGCACGGATGCCTGCCTGATTCCTGGATCACTAATTCACCTCATTTGCATGGTTTTCACCAGCAAATGGAGTAATTAGCATACAGGAGCTATGTCTGTGCAGGAGCGCTCGTGCATGTCCCGGGAGCTCGTTCCTGGATCGCACGTCAGCCATATTGCCTGCAGAAGCTCTTGCACTATTCTTGCACACCATGCAGAGCTTGCTGAATCATGGGAAATGCCTTTTAAGTGATGAAAAACAAATAACTAACTCACATTCAAAGAATAAAATCTGTAAGTACATTACAACCAATTTTATGTACTCTAATAGTCTGAGTAAATTGCAAATTAATTGTTTTTTTGCAATTGTAAATGATACACTGGAGCTCATCAGTAAATTCTCATTAAGCCTTTCACTTAGTCATATTTATTCTGCTTCTAAACTTTAGTTTAATATTATTTCATTCAAAGCAGCTGCTTTAGATGCAAATAATTATCATCTCCCATTTATAAAGCAAGGGACTAGTGTGTCTTATTGTAGCCATTCTGAAACTGGAATTTCATTTTCACATACTTATCCCTCTTTGATGAGGTGACACGCTACATTAAACACGAGTCCCAGAAGCTTGTAAATTCTTGAATTTCAAGTTTAAAAGCAGCAAGTTTAAAATCTGCGGAGTGTATAATTAATATAACTAGTTACTTTAAAGTTATTTTCACACCAAAATGTTAAAAATGGAAGTAATAGTCATTTGTATATCAAAATATGCTAATTGCTTTCTTAGACAGATTCACACTCAAATGCTGGCTGTAGAAAAAAAAACAGTAATGTATGAAACAAATATTAAGTTAAACACATATTATTTCAGAAATAATAAAAATGACTGGATTGTCTTTGTTTAAAATTGTTTAAAGTTTGATCCTTCTTTGAAGTCTAATAAAAATAGTCATGTTTTATCCAGAATTATTTGACTTTTTCATTCCAAATATATATATATATATATATATATATATATATATATATATATATATATATGTATATACACACACACACACACACACACACACACTATTTTTTATATATTTATTTCAGTGTCAATGACTGACATTTCCCTTTCTATGAAACTGTATGCCATCCAGTTTAAAAATGTAAGATATATTATGCAACACATGTGACATATTTTATGCATTTCTTTTCTCTAGCTTTATGTGCAAGAACAAGTGTTTTCCAATTTTATTTTTCCCCTTGTCTTTTTAAATAACTCCAGGCAATTTCTTCTGTGTTGATAAAATATGTTTCCTGATAAATGAACAGCTTGCTCTTTAGTAGGGAATATTTTTATATAATTTGGAAAAATAGTTTTATACTGTCTGGCTACAGAATATGAAGTTTTATGCCACATTTCAGGGCCTTGTCTGCCTTTTATAGAGGATTGGACCAGGCTGTTCTTGGAATGAGTTCTTTGTCCAAATGTGAAATAAAATAGCAATAACAGATTTTGTTTGTGCTGCCGAATTTGTAGGCATTTTAAACAAAATTGAGTGGACTCTGTTAATCTCATATGAGAACCCTTCTTGTAAGTTTTATATTTTTGACAATCAGCTAGTTAAAATGTTTAGCATATTATCTACCTCCATTTTTAAGGCCATCCTCAAATTCAAAAGTTATTTCCTCTTTGCAGTGGTGGTGCAGCGCTTAGCATTGTCCCCTCACAGCAAGAGGCTCTCCGGTTTGATTCTCGGCTGGAGCACCTTCTGTGTGGAGTCTGCATGTCCTCCCCACGGTTGGGTGGGCATTTGAAAGACATGCGTAAATGGGCGTGCCTTTGTTGAAGGTTGAACGTTGAGCTGGCACCTCGGCGTTCGTAAAAACTACTGCGAATCATTAGCGGACCGGAGTTCCGCTGTGGCGATCCCTAACCGGGAAAAAGCCGAAAGACAAACAACAACAACTTTGTAGATGCTTGATGCACTAAACATGACAATTCAATATCAATTTGCTCTTCTACTACTACTGTTAAATTAAAATACAATTCTGTTGAACTCAGTGTCGTACTGGCCTTGTCTCCCTCCACTGCTGTAGTTTTAGTTCCTCTCAACTAAATACATGATGGTTATGGCAATTCTAACAGATTTATGCCTATGGAATCTCCCTGCTGCCCTCCCTCATCTTTATATAGTCAAGGAATTTTTCCAAGTTTTGATGATCCTGATTGTACAAAAAGGAGATACTGCAACACTAACCTACATCTGGAAACTTCCTTGTGCCCTCCTCTATATATACATGCCCAAATACTTTTCCTAGCAGCATTACCTAAGGAACTGATGTAAAACGTAGCCATATGTGTGTTCAGAAATCAATTCACTGAAGTCTGTCAGGGTGCATGTAAACCTAGCTGCTGCACTAGATTATTACTGCCACTTAAGATATTTTTTATAGTAATGTTTTTACTCTTCTGCCTGTCTGTCACTGTGTCAGTGGCATGTAAACCTAGCTGTTGCATTAGAATATTAACTGCCATTTGAGATATACTTCAAAATAATGCTTTTATCTTGTGTCTGCCTGCCACTATCTCCCATACTCCATTTTCCTTATCACATCATAAATCAATCTGTATTTTACATTTCTGTTACTCCTTATGCCATCCTTCTACCCCAAATAGATTTTTCTTGGTCAGATACAGTATATCCCTTTGTCTCTGCCTTTCCACAAGTCTTCCTCTAATACTGATATTACTTCTAAATTTTCCTTCTCTCTAAAAAATTCCCTCATCTAGTAAACACGTTTTTTTAATTGTCTCTGAATCTAAATATTCAGTAGGGTACCTACTAGTAATGGCGTTGGTATTTAACACTGCCTGCATCATTCTCACCTTTCTTTTTCAGTTGTTGTGCTATAACATATAGTACTTCTTTTCTCTAACTTTCTACTTTTAAGTCAGGATCAAAACAGTCACTGTGGCAGTGCTAACCTGTGCACTACTCTTTGTAACCTTCATCAGGTATTTTTTTTCCTCTCTTGATTTAGTGTACATGCTCATTCAGCTCACTGATCAGCAGCTCTTTCTCATTGGTTACTCAGTCCTACTCTCCTGCTATTTCCAATCCATATGCACACCATTGTACTCTTAGATCTCCCTCCAGAAGATATGAGGGTAAGGCTACTAGTTACGTCAAGTTTTCAAGACAGTTTTCAATATACTGTATGAGATTTTACTGAATGCCCAGTAGTCAGGAGCAACTAATGCAATGTTATAATTATGAAACTTTAATATGATATACTAAACTGAGTTGTAATCAGCCTGTCTGATTAAGTAATGAGAACTCTTGTATGCACATTTTATGTAAGCCATTAGACACTGTTTTGCTTCACAAGGTAATCATTTGAAATGCTGAGATGTGTTAGTATGAGCCCCAGAATACAGAGACCGAATGTCCGACAATATGGACTTACACATTCTACATCTTAGATTGCGGTGACTCGGAATACTCTTTTATCTGGAGTAGGATAATCTCAGAGGTGGTATACATACATTTTAGAGATGTGAGGAGTTTCTCCCTCACACTGTAGAAAACAACTTTAAAGGAGAAAAGTGATGTTCAACGTTCACTGTTCGCCTGTGTTTTCATTTTCTTTTGACATTTCAGGACTTGGGAAGCAAATATCACAGTATCAGGGGAACCTAATTACTGTGTGAGAATGGACTGGAAATAGTAGGACAGTACGAGTGAGTAAACCATGAGAAAATGCTGTCAATCATTGAGCATTTCAAGAGGGAACTGTTTCTCAAGCTACTAAAGGAACACACTGCAATTGTATTTCTTAGTGATAGTTACCTGTTTACCTTACAGCTGAATTATTAATTAAGCTATTGGCTTAATGTTACTGATTATGCAATACTAACTCCTTCTAAATCCCATAATTGTATGTTATGTGATTGTGCAATAGATTACTATTTCACACAGTAAAGTGATGCACCTGTGTTGGTATACATATTTCTAGGCGGGCACAGTTCACCTGTAGTACAGCAGTTGTGTTAAGTCTTTGAAGATATTTAGTTATTTTGAAGTGGTGGCAACAATTAATTTAGAGTGCTTGGAATCTATGCAATATAGGCATATTGTTGAATATTTTTTTAAAATATTTTTGCAGGTTTTGCTGACCCTGATTGATTGTACAGCAAGAGACATTGCACTCCTGAGACACTTGTGGAACCTCCCCCATCTTTACATGGCCAAATAATTTTTTAAAGCAGTGCTTTCTAAGGAACTGAGATGAACTACTGTCTATAGGTTTGTTCACAAATTAATTTACATAAGTCTGTAAGAGAAGCATGTGAACCTAGTTGCTGCATTAGCATATTAATTGCTATTTCAGGTACCATCCGTAGTAACGTTTTTATTATTTTCTTCTGCCTGCTACTATCTCCCATTTTCTCTATCACATTGTAAAACCAATCTGTATTTTACTCTTTTGCTACTCCTTATGTTCTTTCTTCTTCAACCCCAGGCAGACTTTGTCATTGAAGTACTACATACCCCCCTTGGCTCTGCTTTTCCACCCTCTTGCAATCCTTTCTCCTCAAATGGTCTCAACATTTCTCCTTTTGCTGGTAATCTGTATTTATTCTACCAACTCTTCCGTTGATACTGATATGATTTCCCATTTTTTTCCTTTTCTCTTTGAATTCCCTTTTGTAGCAAACTCTTTTTTTTTTTTAATATTGTTTTCTTCTCTGAGAATTCCCTACAGCAGCTACTAGTAAACTTCTTGGTATTTACAATTGCCTGTATCGATCTCATCCCTCTTTTTCTCTTTGTTGTACTACAGCACACGGCACGTCTTTTCTTCAACTTTCTACAATTCTGCTTTTAAAGTCAGTCAGAACAGCAACAATTGCAGTGCTAAATAATATGTATACTGCTCTTTCTACATATACCAAATGCTCATATTTATCTCTTTTACTTCAGCGCACATGCGCAGACTAGTTCACTCTTCTCCTGCCCCCATCCAAATGCTCATATTTATCTCTTTTACTTCAGCGCACATGCGCAGACTAGTTCACTCTTCTCCTGCCCCCATTTCTAGCCACCCCATGAGTCACTAGACATATGCCTAACATGCTCCACCTCCTGGTCAGCTATTTACTGCCTTTACTCATAGCTCACTCTGTTTATACTTCTGAAGTCCATATTACTCATCATACTCTATTCCTCATGATTCTTTTGTTTTGCATGGAGTGTAGCGATTATGCTCCAATACTCAGAAAAAAACAAATTAGGTAAGTGCTAGTTTGGTGCGAGACCCAATCTTAACAATTGTTAAGCACCCCTTACATAAGTTGTTAAAACTGGGTCTAGCTCTAGGTCAGTACAATCTGCCAGTACTGCCTAGCCCAACAAATTGCAGTGGCAGAATAAAAGATGTTTTTTGCCTGCTGTCCATACTGATAACATGCCCTTGACTTCTTGTTATGAACTTAGAGAGTTGCTAGAATAACAGAATGTGTGGCTATGTAGTCTAAAACTTAAATGTATGTCATTATTTTATGACTTCAATTGTCAGTAATTTGTCTGAAAATCATGGACTCTGAGGAACAGACCAAACATATGAGGTGAAATCTGGAGGGTTGAGAGCCATGGAAGGTGAGCGTAAATGAAAGGGACTGTGTTACACTACATTTCTGACACTGCTTGATAAGTGTTTTTTTCAGCTTTGAAAGCTGTAAGCATTAGCACATGAAGCAAATAAAATTACATGCATTGCAAAGAATTAAGATTGGGTCACTTTTCCTAAGGCCACTGTAATAATTATGGCTATATCTTATCCAAACCTACTAGAACACAGTCTTGACATGGATACCAAACTTAAGTTCTTGAGATTCTCTCTTGAGGAGATTTTTTGGCATCCATGTTGTGATCATGAAATAAATCAGATAGGATTGTTTACCTGCTCATACTCCTCTATATTCTGATTACTTCCGTTATTTCACACAGTTCTGTCACATACACCTTTAGTATTATTTCTGTCACTCCACACACTGTTATCATTTACATCTTTCAGAACACACCACAGATGATTGGCACTCTCTTCTTATAAAGTTGTACCCTACTTATGTAACATTCACTTTAAGTTCTTTTACACAAGCCATTCCAATCTCATAGAGATTGTTTCATACATATCCTAAAACATACTTCTGCAGAATAAGTTTCAATCATATAGACACACTTTTCATAATTTCATTTGAAACATCCTATATCAAGTACTAAGGGCTACTTTTTCCACCAAACTCAATTATCATCTCTTTTTAGAAATATTTACTATTTCCATACATGCAGCATCAGATCCTAGCCAGTGCATTAATGACTTATTACCTTTTTCAGATATTCTTCATATTAAACTGTGTACCCTCATTCCTGCCTTCCACAGTCACCTATAGTCTGCATCTCATTCTTATAATCATCTTCTAATTACATACATAGATTTCTAAAACCTCCAGCTTTGACATCTCTAATAGTAATCTCAAGCAGTTCAAGCACCATCCTATTTCTCACATTAAAGAAATATGTTCATCTACACTTACATATGCTTTTGTCTACTATCCACACTGCAAATCTTTGCATCCTAGAACCAGCTTCAAATATAGCATCAGTCTTTATAGCTTACTAATAACAGTAGCTGTCTTGTGGTCCCTATACCGGCACAATGGAGAGCACATATCAGATACCTTCCTCTTCTACATAAACAGGGCTATCCCACAAGCATAACCTACCTCACCAAAACTCCCTTTACTGTAATGCCATCACTTGCCTTCAGTTGCAATAAAATGCAACTCATTACTGCCAACACAACCATTTTTAAATCCCATCAGTCCTAAACATTTTTCTCTCCTGTCCACTTGAGTATTGCAAGTATTAACAATAAATGGTCTAATCTAGATCTCTGGCTTAATTACTACAACCAAAAAAATAATGCTAAAGGATCTGCCCAAATACATCCAGTTCTTAGCATTACTTCTGTGGTACTAATACATAAAATGCCAGTCATTCACCTACTTGGTAGCAGTAATGTAAAAGGCAATAAAAGCCTCAACTAGACAATCATTCAAATAATACTTAAAGCCACTCGACAATTTATATTGCTTTTGTCTGTATTCCCCCTCTTCCATCTAACCTATTATTCCAGACACATTATCAGAAATATTAAACACAACTAAACACAACAAACTCATTACTGCCGAAGGTTTCAACTACATGTTTGAACGGTAAAATAAAACAAGCCTTAACCAAATATTAACTTCAAGGATGAGACCAATTAAATCTTTCACTAACTTATCTATTTTAGCTCTGCTGATTACTGACATTCAAGACAGACTTATAAACCTTATGATACTCCCACCATCCCTCAGTGTCCACCACCTTCTAGTCTCCAATACATTGTCAAAGCCAGTAAACTATCCCTTAATTTTGTACAGACTAGGATTGTATTGTAGGACTGTAGGATTGGAAACCCTACTGATATAATAAGAACGAGCACTACATATCACTGACCGATCCCTTCTGTATTTACACACAGGTGCTGTCTCTGCCCTTTCTACATTTTTAACTATTTTCTGCTCCATGGAAGACAGACTGTTCCCTCTTAAACAAGTAAAAATAAAATATATTATAACCCATGGATAAACCTAACACTTAGCCAAATGGTAAATGACAGAGAAAAGGCAGGAAATATGGAAACCTAACCAAAATAACACCACTGACTCAATAAATTCCAGCAACTAAGAAAATGCATCATCATCATCATCTTCATCATCATCCATCGTCCATCATCCATCATCATCCATCATCATCATCATCAATCAACCTACTTTTCCCCATTTTTCTACACAGAGTGGATGTATTAAATCCACTCTTGGTACCTCTCTCAATTCAGTACCACTCTCCTACCTTCTTTGATTGTCATGCCTGACTGTTGCAAGTCTTCTGTCACTCAATCCATCCATCCTTCCCTTGGCTGGATACTCATTTCCTTTTGCCTTCTTCCTGTCTTTCCAACATCTTCTTCAACAAATTGTCTTCTGCTTTCCTGCACATGTGACTGAACCATCATAATCTGTTCTCCTTCACATTGTCTGCAACTGGGGCCACTCTGGCTACTGCTCTGATGTCCTTGTTACTCAGTCTGTCCCACAGTGTACATCCTACCACACATTTCAGGCATTTCATCTGTATTACCTCATATTTCCTCAGCTGTGCTGGCTTCACTGCTCAGGTTTCTGTGCCGTACAGAAGCACTGGTCATACCACTGTTTTGTACTTGCTTTTCTGCTTCTTTGACATTCTTCTTTCCCACATCACTCCTGATACTCTGTGTAGCACTACTAATTACAGCGTTGACCTCCACACTCAGACTTTTCTTCTCCTTAACCACCCCTCATAGATAATTGAAGCTAATAACCTTTTCAGCTGTTTCCCTTTCTACCTCACTTTTCAGCTTCTTCTGATTACCCCTATTTACTGCAATGAAAACTGTCTTGTCTCTACTCAGTTTCATTCCACGTCTTCAGCTTTGAATTACAGTCTCCTGTCATTTGCTGAAGTTCCTGCTCACAGTCTGCTTGTCTGTGATATTGTCTGTGTACTGCATCTTTTTCTGTGTCCCCTCCAACCTGAGCAGTGGGTTCAGAGTTGAACCCTGGTGAGCACTCACTACCACTGGGAACCCCTCTGTGATCTGAACACTGATCATACTTATGCCACTGAGTCATTCCACATAGCCTGCACTAATTCTACCTATGTTTCCAGGCCAGGACTTCAGCTATCACAAGACTGCCTAAATAAACTTTATTGGACCTTGTCATATGCTTTCTGCAAGTCTAGGAATGCCCAGGTGGCCTCTTTCCTCATCTCCAGCTTCTTCTTTACTACCCGTTGTCTCTCTGCAAACATCAGATTAGTTGTGCTGCATCATGGTATGTATACAAACTGCTAATCTCCCATCTTACTGTCTACTGTTCTACATATTCATTTTTTCAATTAACCTCTCCAGAACTTTTCATGCAGTGTAACAGGAGTCTACACATCTTCCCTCTGTCCATTTAAGTTTTGACTGGGTGCTCTATTTTCCTTCCACATCCCAAAAGTGTACCATAGGTAATTTGGTGACTATGTAACTTGCCTCTAGGTGTGTGTGAATGCCTCAGTAAGTGAGCGCAAATGCTATAAGGGTGCTGGGGTTGTACTCTAATCAGCGTTAGCTTCTCTGCCTTGCACCCACTGATTGCTATGACAGACAACGTATTTGGTGCAAACCTGAGATGGATTAAGTGGGTCACTGAAATATGAATGAATGCATGAACATCACAGAGCTGAGTACTACTCAGGAAAAATGTTGCAACTTGGGGGTTTGAAGGGTGCAGGGTTTAATTTATATAGGCACTGAATTTGTACCACCCTGGTACACTTGCTGTGCAGTGGGTCCATGAGAACAGGTGTATGGATCTGAGACTGCAGGCTTAAAATATTATCTAGCAGTTAGTGTAACAGATTAAGGCAATGAGCTGCTAATAAGCTGTTTCCTGCAGTCTAGGGTTTGATTGCATCAGCTTCCATGTGCCTTCTGTTACACTAAGCAAGTCACTCAATGCTCTGAATCAGTTATGAAACTAGACTAGACTCTTCAATGGTCACCTGCACTGCATGCCTAGCAAATACTTTTTTGAGAAGTACTACTACCCAACAGACTTGTTTTAGAAAGGTAAAAACACTAAAAAAATGCATCCGGTGCATTACAACAATAATTACAACAATAATCACTACTGATCTGATTGGTCTACCCATATAACATCTGTTTACTTGTGGAGCAACACATGAACAGTTCTACATACCAGTTACATCTTTTATGGAAAGGGAGAAAAAGAGGAAGACTTATTCAGAACTGTATAATGATATACAATGATGGAAGGCAAAAAAATGAAACTCCTCTATGTTCTCTGAAGTGCAGCTAGCTTCAGTATTTGGTTTATATGCCCCAGGAAGGCAGTGAAAACATGTCTGTGAGTTCAACATGTCTCATTCATAGGTTCATAGGTTCATAGGTTGGTACTAGGCTATCAGCCCTAGGGCCTATACAAGCCTAGCCATAACAATTCCCTGGCTATTTCTTCCCACACTATTTACTTCCCTGGACCCCTGTCAAGCAAGGCAACTGACGTGATCCCCGGGGTGAATTTCCTTTCTCCCATCCAATCATCAAGGTTCCTTTTGAAGAGGGCCAAAGAGACACTCTGCTTGACATGTATGGGCAATCTATTCCAGAGTCTGGGGAGTCTCTGGGTCAGGAACCTATCCCTCCAGCATGTTTTGTTTATTGTGATGACAAGATTTAGATCCCTGGAGCGTGTGGCTCTGAGGGATTGGGATTTCTTTAAGTGTAGCATGTCCAACAGCTCTGGGTTTGACATGGCCTTGTATGTTAAGCAGAGATCACCTCTGAGTAGACGATATGCGACAGAGTATAGCTGGAGTTTTTTAAGACGGTCAGCATAGGGCATCTGCTTTAGGCCTGTGATTCTTTTAGTGAGGTATTTATGCGGCCTTTCCAGTTGTTGCAGATGTCTTGAGAGGTATATACCAAACGGGGCACTGTATTCTATAATGGGTCTAATGAGGGATGAGTACAGTGGGACGATGACCTCCTTTTTTCTGGATGAAAAGCCCTTAGTGATGAGGTGTGCCACATAGAAGGATTTCCTGACTGTTGTGGTGATGTGGTTATCGAAGGTGAGATCACTGTCCACCTGTGTCCCTAAGTCTCTTATCACACTTTCGGTGTTTAGTGTACTGCCACATATATGGTAATACACAGGTACATGTTTTTTCCCAAAGGGGATAACTATCCATTTCTTGGCATTGAGCTTGAGCCCATGGCTCTGGCACCAAGCATCTGTTTCTGTAAGGCCCTTTTCTAGAGTATCCACATCATTTGGGGATTCAATAATGGCTCCCAGTTTGCAGTCATCTGCGAACTTTGTTAGCCAGAGTCCCTTAGTGTTGGCCTGTACTTCAGAGAAGTAGATGCCAAACAAGAGCGGTCCCAGGGCTGAACCCTGAGGTAGTCCACTTGTCACTTATCTGGAGCTGGATTTGGAGTTGGCTGCTTTTACAGTGTGGGTAGCACAGAAGTTTGGATCACAGCATTTTACATGTATTTCCTCAGCAATCCTCGGTAACTACCAAAAGTATAAAGGTGTAGTCTATGTATGTATGTTAACCTGAATGAGTGTTTGCATGTAAAGAAAGAGGAGGGGAGATATGCTTTTAAATTGTGTAATGAATTATCCATTGTCTTTATTTTGGCTTTCTGTGGCTGTTTTTTTTTTTCTGTATGCCTGAATCTGTACTCCAATAACAGTGAAAACAGATGAGATGACAACTGGCAGCTCTCTTTCAACCACTACTGTTCTGGTGACAGGTAGAACTTGGTGGAAAACTAGACGCCTTACCTAGTAAAAGATGTTGGTATAGGCTTTCTGCTGGCAATCAGCTGCTGTTTGCCCTTGATATAAAACCTGAACTCTCATACACACACACATGTAATGTTCATTATTTTATGTTGCTTTTATTATTCTATTTATTTGTTAACAATGCAAGAACCACTAGCAAAAGTGTTTGTTTTCAAGGCTGAACTTTGATCTGGTTAAAGGGATTGATAAAAACACTATAAAATGCGATTGACAGGTGTGGAAATGAAACCTAAGTCTACAAGATGCAGGTCATTTGTAGTGCATTACTGTAACAATTAAAACAATGTGTAGCATTACGTTTTGTCAGAACTATTAGAACTACTTTACTTAGTACTGCTTTTAATAGACATGACATTGTAGATACAAACTCTTTTCTTTCAGCTATTATTTAGTTACACCATCAGTTTTGTCCCAAGAATTAATTCTTTAATGTGTATTGCTTTATTTCTATAGTTTAGAAGCAGAATCTGCAGGTAATAAACCCCAGTTCATACAGCAGAAATATGCTATAGTGTGCATTTCCCTTTTGAGGCTGTGTAGTCATATACAGAGCATTTCTTGTGAATTTCATCTGAGGTGACTCCTGTCCTGTAGTGGTTTTTAGATGACCTTTCATGGTGAATGGATAAATGAAACAATAGGTGCAGAGGGGACCAGGGAGCATGATGCCCTTAGGCATAACACACAGAGAACCCATTTACCATCCAATTACTTCATTATTAGCACTGCTTTACTCACAAAGAGTTCACTGTTGCCCTCCTAGAACAATAGTTTACATTATTTCACATGTCACTGAATAGTGTTCCTTCCCTAAGGCACAACTCCACAAACCTGTGCATGCATTTAGCAGTGTATCACCTGTTGGTTCTATATTACTTCACTGTCAGGAAAATCTTATCTCCCCCTCCACTTCAGACAGTAACAGGCACATGTGCCCATACATAAACACTTTGATCAATCAAGCAGTTATTCCTGCCTCCCCACACATGCACATGTGTGCATGAGTGCTTGCGTGAGCACACATACATCAATAACTTAATGTCGTTCTCTTTCTCTGTCTTTCTTCCTGTCTCTCCCCTTAACAGTCTTCTAGATGCAGAGCCACCAATCTGCTCTCATATTATTTTTCTTTCGCTGAAATAGGCTTCCAGGATTTTTCCTGTTGGTTGTTTGTCACTGTTCTTTGATTTCTGTGTTCTCTTTCAACCTGTATCACCATTTATTTCACATTAGACACACACATATGTACTCGCGCGCACACACGCACACAAATATACAAACATGCACAGATGAAACTTAAAAAGTACAGTTATGACAGTCACTAACTACAATAACATTTTGTTATAGATCCCAGTTCAGTAACTTGCAATTAGTTCACTTACTTAAATATAATTTTATTTAATTTAGTCTGATCTTAGTCTTCTGAGATGAATTTGAAAACAGGCTTCAGTTCAATTCAATAAAGCCTGCCATAGTATATAATCCTCTTTAGAATCCTGGGTAGATATGTGTATTTGTGGTGGGCAGTCTAATCATATGGGGTCCCTCAAGCTAAAACTTCTTTTTTAATGTTATATACAAATTTAAAACAGTGTATAAAAATATTTTAATATACACTGTTGTAGATATATTTTAATAGCATTGTCTTAAATGACTTTCAGAAAGGCTGTTTATGGAATGAAGCATTCTCTGTGTTGAATGAAGCATCATTTATCACACACATTATTAACACACAGCCCACCATATTTTTTCAGCTTCAGATTATATCCCCCCCCATGTCTTTGGAACCACCCCCCTTCCGGGAATAGATCGACCTGTTATCTCCATTCACAGATCAGATCAGACTGTCCTATTTGGGGTACATTATTTAGTTTATAGACCCATGTAGAAGGCCATTTCTTTGACATTTTCTTATACTCTGGTACCTCTTTCTGTAATGAAATAAAAGCAAAGCAAAGAAAAGAAGTTAACTCACTTATGTTCATTCATTTAATATACACCCATGGCATCATTTTATTTACATATTTTGGTACTTACGTGTTATCACAACCAGATTTTCGTGTTAATGCTAGTTGCTTCCCGTTGTGTAAACTACTACCAGAAAGTATTGAGAAGCACAGAAACCATGTTTTCTGTAAGAAGTTGTGTGTTTAGGCAGGTGTGTGACTTAAATACATGAGAAAGTAATGTTTCATTGCACGTACCCCCTTTACCGCCACTATTTCATGTCACCATTTACAGTAATACTTAGCGGAACATTGTAAAAGTTTACTTCTTCTTGTACTTTGTGGCTGTTAGCAGCTTTTTTAAATTTTCACCTGAAGATGTCTTTACAAATTGTCCCCCGCTCCAAAAAAAAAAAAAAAATAGTGACCAAAACCATAATTTCAGGGTCTGTCTTTGCCTTCTCTAAAGGGTTCCTTCCACACACTCAAAAGAATCCGTTTGTCAGAACAACAGCAGGCATGACAATTCAAGTGTGCGTGCATGTGTAAAACAGGAAGTGGGTTTCCTCAAATGTTTGTCTTCCCCTTCACAGACCCTTAAGGCAAAGGTAGTCCACTCCACAACAAAAAAACAGACTCTGAATACCACCTTTCAGTGGTTCGTGAACTAGTTTCTACGGAAGTATTGTAAATTCGCAGCTGTGAAAATCTGGTTGCAATAACACGTAATTACCCATATTTTTAACTGATAAGTTTACCTTGCTAAAACCCAAGGCAAAGGAACAGAGGCTGAATGAAGTGTTTTCCTTCCTTCTTCATAGGTTCATTGGTTATCACAAGGCTAATGACTACTAAGGCCCTTACAAGTCTAGCCCTGCACCCCAGCTGCTCAGTTCAAAAAACTGACAAAGTTTATGCATCACTTTAGGCATGAATTGAGTGCCTGGGTCAGTTAGAATTTCTGCGGGGATTCATACTCTAGAAAAAAGCAGGGCTAATTTCTTTGCTATAGATTTTTGCAGTGACTCTCTATATATAGCAGTACTTCCTCTAGAAACTTTGCTGCATAGTCTTTGACTATCAGAATATATTGGTGGCTCTTATTCAACTTTACCAGTGGTTGCACTATGTTCATCATTATTTGTTCATATGGATAATAAAACGTCGGTAAACTCTGGGTTGGGCACTGTCCTCTGACATTCTGGACATACAGCACTGAAGTTCTCTATTTTCTTTATCATGTCAGGCCAATACTATCTGGTTAATATCATTTTATCAATCTTATCCATCTCTAAATGACCGCCAAGCATGTGACTATGTGCTAACTTCATCATAAAGTTTCTAAAGGTCTTTAGGACTAACATTTTGCTCAAGATCTGTCCCTTGGCTATCCTGTAGAGCAAGTTTTTTTTTTTAGCTCAAAGTGTGGGTATTATATGGGGTTATTGTGTTCATTTGTTTCCCTTTTCTCTCTTGCTATATTCTGTATAGCTCTTCTTGATGTATTATCTTATCAGTGGACCTTTTTTGAAATTAATATGACTTACTTCTAGGTTTGCCATGTCAGCATTATTTTCATCAGTACTGTGGCATGAACTGAAGACCTTGCTTCCTCTCCCACAAATACAGATACAGTTTGTTTGCCACTTTAATTTATTCCTTTTATTCACAAGTAGTTTTCTTCTGCCTGGGGTACAGGCAGTTTCCTTACTTCAGTAGTTATTTTGCCTTCTTTAGCCTTAGAATCCTGTTTATTTTTCTGATCATCTCTCTGCTTTAGTGTAGCAGGGTACAAGTTTTTGACATTGTTCCAGTTGCCTTTTCCTTTTAAGTACAGTATGAGATGCTTCTGTCTCTTCCTCTACATCTGTTTTTCACAGTGTAGCTTTAACTGTGAATCCCTCCTTGTCAGTCACTCTACTGACATTTTCAATATCTTAAGTTTTGATTTCTGTCTTATTTTTTTAACTGGGAGCTCAACCTATCAGGCTCAGTACTGGCTTCTGTTGTTGCATTAGCTATGGGAGTGTTTTAGTAAGATTCTGTATCAGTTTTATCTATTCCTTCTTCCCAGAGTCAGTTTATGGTTCTTTTCAAGTAACACATTTTTCAATACTGGGTCTTTATATTTTTGATACCTTCTCTGGTTGAAAAACTTTTCCATGCATATATTTACCATAGCTATTTGAACTGGGGACATTTTGACCAGTTGTCACACTGTGTACTAATAAAGCACCAAAGCTACTGGATGTGACATTTTGCATGGGAAAGTTTTCATTTCTACTTGTTTTTTATAGGATACTCTCTTGTGTCCCCATGCACACACATTACTTCAATTTTTTATCTATCAATTATTTTATGCTTACAAACATATTGTAATATAACTAAACTAATCATATTCCCTGATTATAAGCAATCCTTTGTAATTCTTTCCCATCTACTACAATTGTGACTTTAGCTAAATTAGTAACATAAAAATGACAAAAATGCAGTCTCTGCAGATATTGTGGATAACAGTGCATCATGCTCCATAGTCATGCTATCAGATAAAACTTTTTTAGTAGCTGGTGTGCTAGTATTAGCAGTTTATGCAGCAAATTATTGCTAGTATTATCTGTGCAGTATCTTGCTATGAGGCCTTTTCAAAAACAATAAAATCAATTTAGATGGTAACATGTTTTGTTTGCAGGCAAAGACACATACAAAATTAAAGGTGTATGTATTGTCAGCTCTCGATGCATGCACATTTGATTTAGAATCTACATTTTCAGCTAAGAAGAAATGTTCTACTGAAATAACTAGCTGTTTAAAAGTCTTAGGATCACTTTGAAAAACCTACTTTCTTAAATTACTATGTGGCACCCTCATAAATTTATCTATAGCTGATTTCATTTTTTTACATTTAATTTGGGTCCTAACCACTATGTCAGAATACATATTAAATTAGCCATTTATGACCTTACCAGTCTGGCTTTACTGAATGCCCAGTTGTGAAACTTCAATGATTGTGTCTGAAGTGAAGCACCATACCTGGCTAGAACCTCCCTTTTCAGATTTTGATAATTATGTGCATCATCAATCTCCATGTTCATATATGCTTTCAAAGCTTTTCTGGACAAGTACCTGGATATGGTCCTGGGTAACTCAACTTGGGTAGTCGTTCTTTGCTGCAAATGTCTTGAATGCCACCAGGTATGCCTTTATTCATGCACTGAGATTTTTGTCTCTCAGCAAAGAAGCTGGTTTATTTATCACTGTTATTTGCATTTGAAGGCTGAGTAAGTTCTGATCCATAAGATCCACTTTTCTGTCACTCATGTGCTAATCAAATGTTGGACTTTGGATGTGCTTCCCTCTCCAGTAATAGATTTTTGTTAAGTGTACTAAAGGCACCAACAACTTTTTTCCATTTTTAGTAGAACACAGCTGTTGCATACACACAGGTTGAATGGTAGTTGCACAACACAGATGTAAATACACCACACAGTCCTTAGGAAGCAACCCATTTTATTGCCACAAGAACTTTCTAAAGAACTCCACATGCAATCACTTTCTGTGGTTGGAACAAGTTCCCATATAGGCGCATGCTTTTTGTCTACTTTAAAAACACACAGGATAAGAAAAATTATAATGATACCACAGTATAAGGACAAAATGATCGACTTCAACAATTGGCTAAGCTTCTGGTGTCATTCAAAGGGGATCCAGTATCTGTCTGCCTGGGAAGACATGATCGACAAACCACGATGCTTTGCCAGAGATGGTCTGCACCTGTCACCCTTGGGATTCAGGTTACTGGCTAAAGCTCTTGCCACCACTATAGTGCCTTTTTTAGGCAAGGTTCAAAGGATAAAACCACCACCATAACAGATACAAGCATGCAAAATCTGAAGGTAATGCTACTCAATGCTAGAAGTCTAATCCTCAAAATGCACTCTCTCAAGGCACTCCTAAAAATGGAGAACATAGACATCTGTTCAGTAACTGAGACCTAGTTCAAGGCTCCAGAGAGCACCCCTGCAATACCAGGCTATAACTCTTACCACACTTTTCAGCCACAAAACTAAGACAGAAACACTAAAGGTGGAGGAGTGTCCATATTCACCAAGGATATTCACACCTCCAGGCTAGTTGCCCAGCACAATGTATCTGAAATTCTCCAGGTGCAACTAACACTAGGTAAGACTGCAATCCAAATTGTAGCTTGCTACAGATCCCCCACCATACCCCAAGATTCTCACTACACCTTTCTAAACATACTGGAAAATATTAAGATACAACCAAACACCCTTTCAACTACCCTGCCATTAACTGGGAAATCTACTCGGGTACCAACTCCTTTTCCCAACGGTTCTTGGAATTCATAAATTCCAACACCCTGGATCAACTAATCCATTGTCCCACCAGGAGCTCCAATATCCTAGACCTGGTCATTACCAACATGGGAGACAGATGCTCCACACCAGTGGTCACCCCCTCATTGGTCAGGTCTGACCATAAGCAAATCACCCTTGACATCCACATCCCACCCCCACTCCCCAGTAAGGAAACCTCCTTAAAAAACTTCTCCAAAGTCAACTTCATGCTACTGAAGTCAGAAGTGACAACCTTCATGACACCCATGCAGACGGGATCTGAAAGTTCGATTGCAGAATCCTGCACTAAGGCACTGTACGAGCACATCCACTCATGCATGAATCGTGCCATCCCAAATAGAACCAAGATGCTCTTCTCCAAAAAAAGGAAGCCAATCTGGTGGTCCCCTGCTATAAACAAACAATGCAACAAAAGGAAGAAACTGTTGCAGAAAAGAGGAAAATCCCAGGTTGCAAAAAACTCCCTCACCAGCCTCAGTAAGAAGCTGAGATCCATCATCTTCTTCTTCTTCTTCTTTCGGCTTTTCCCGGTTAGGGGTCGCCACAGCGGATCATCTTGTCCGCACATTGAATGGCAGTGGAGTTTTACGGTGTCGAGTTGCCAGCCCGGCGCCCAACCTTCCACAGAAGGCACACTCACACGCACACCTAGGGCCAATTTAGAGTGTCCAATCCACCTGCAGCATGTCTTTGGGATGTGGGAGGAAACCGGAGCACCCGGAGGAAACCCACGCGACCACAGGGAGGACATGCAGACTCCGCACAGAAGGCACCCCAGCCGAGGATCGAACCAGAGAACCTCTTGCTGTGAGGCGGCAATGCTAACCACTGCACCACCGTGGCCGCCCCAAGCTGAGATCCATCATAAAATCTTCAAAAGCTAGTTACGAAAATAAAATTGCCAAAGTTTCCAAAGACAACCACAAAGCATTCTATAGTTATGCCAAGAATCTAAATGGAAATGCTTAGATCTGCTCTGAGCTACAACAGAATGGCATTAAATACACTGATCCCAAGGATATTGCAAATATCCTGGCAGATCGATTTAGTGCCAACTTCACCCCCCCTTTCACCCCCTAAAGGGCCCATCTCAATACCAAGAGATTGCCAAATTCCGGTAATCACGGCCACACAGAAAGAAACCACACTCTCCAAAGCTAAGAATACAGCATCCATGGGACCAGATGACATCCTAGGCTGTGTACTACACGAACTACAAAATGAACTGGTACCTCACCTAAGTGTCATGTTTAATCATAGCCTCGCCTCAGGCTTCGTGTCCACTGAGAGCCGCATAGCTAGTTATCCCACTCCACAGGGGGTGATCCGGCTTGGATCCCGGGAACTACTGTCCCATCAGTCTGACAAGCCTGATCTACAAGGGCATGGAACGCATTATCATGGAACTTATAAACAAAGACATTGGCAACCTTCAAACACTGGACCCCATCCAGTTTGGGTTTGTGAAGGGCCGATCTTGTCTCCCGAATCTGATTAGTCTCCAGAGCTGTGGACGATGGTAAGGTGGTCCACACAGCTATTTTGGACCTTGCCAAGGCCTTTTTCACCATCCCCCACTCTGGAATCATAGATAAACTTACTAAGCTGGGCATAAATCCCTACATCACTCGACGGGTTGCCAACTGGCTTACTGACAGAAACCAGACTGTAAAAGTAGCTGACTCCAAATCCAGCTCCAGACAAATGGAGTACCTCAGGGTTCAGTCCTGGAACCACTCTTGTTTGGCATCTACTTCTCTGAAGTACAGGCCAACACTAAGGGACTCTGGCTAACAAAGTTTGCAGATGACTGCAAACTGGGAGCCATTATTGAATCCCCAAATGATGTGGATATTCTACAAAAGGGCCTTACAGAAACAGATGCCTGGTGCCAGAGCCATGGGCTCAAGCTTAATGCCAAGAAATGTATAGTTATCCCCTTTGGAAAAAAAAAAACATGTACCCATGAATTACCACATAGGTGGCAGTACACTAAACATCAAAGTGTGATGAGAGACTTAGGGACACAGGTGGACAGTGGTCTCACATTCGATAACCACATCGCCACAACAGTCAGGAAATCCTTCTGTGTGGCACACCTCATCACTAAGTGCTTTTCATCCAGAAAAAAAGGAGGTCATTGTCCCACTGTACTCATCCCTCATTAGACCCATTATAGAGTATAATGCCCAATTTGGTATGTACCTCACAAGACATCTGCAACAGCTGGAAAGGCCACAGAAATACCTCACTAAAAGAATCACAGGCCTAAAACAGATGCCATATGCTGACCGTCTAAAAAAACTCCAGCTATACTCTGTGGCATATCGTCTACTCAGAGGTGATCGCTGCTTAACATACAAGGCCATGTCAACCCTGAGCTGTTGGACATGCTCCACTTAAAGAAATCCCAATCCCTGAGAGCCACATGCTCCAGGGGTCTAAACCTTGTCATCACAATGAACAAAACATGCTGGAGGGATAGGTTCCTGACCCAGAGACTCCCCATACTCTGGAATAGACTGCCCATACATGTCAAGCAGAACGCCTCATTGGCCCTCTTCAAAAGGAACCTTGATGACTGGATGGGAGATAGGAAATTCACCCCGGGGATCATGTCAGTCACCCTGCTAGACAGAGGTCCAGAGAAGTAAATATTGTGGGAAGAAATATCCAGGGAATTGTTATGGCTAGGCTTGTATAGGCCCTAGGGCCGATAGCCTAGTACCAACCTATGAACCTATAATGGAAGAATAAGTTGGCTTCAGTATTAACAGTAAGTAGTTCCACTTTCAGAAGCACTCACACAAACCTGTATTCCAGTCCATAAATGTGACATAAATAGCTTAGACAGTGTAATTTAGCTTACAGCGAGTATTTATAGGTTCATAGGTGTTTACTAGGCTAATGACCACAACGGCCTTTTTAAGCTTAGCTATGCATCCTAAATATCTGACAAGTTCTGATGCCCTTGATAAGTGTAAGCAGGGATTTGGGAGTTGAACCATTTACAAGCAGCGGCCTGGGAGATGAACCATTCACAGGTTGCTTGTGTCCATTAGAGACAAAGATGCCAAACCAGGGATACATTTCCTGTTCCCCATCTAATTGTCCAAGTTGAACTTGAATTGGGTTAGGGAGGAACTCTTCTTCACATGGATGGGGAGCCTGTTCCATAGACAGGGTAGCTCTGGGATACATAACTGTCTCTTCAGCAGGCAAGGTTTAAGTCTTTAGAATGGGTAATACTCATGCTGTTTGTTTTGTGGATATGCAAGAGGTTCATCAGAGTGGGAGTCTGACAATCCCTGTATGCCAGGCATAGAGCTCCCCTCAAAAGTCTGTAGGAGACAGAATACATGGATAGGGCTTGAGGTGGTCTGCATAGGACATTTTACTTATGCACTGTATTATTTTAGTGAAGAACCTCTGTAGACGTTCCAGTTATTGGATGCACCTGATTAGGTCCATACCAAAGGGGGCATTGTACTCAATAATAGGTCTGATGAATGCCAAATACAATGGAGCAATGACTTCCTTAGACTTAGAGGCCATACTTTTGTTTATACATTGCGCAACATAGAATGATTTCCTCACTACTGTAGACGTGATGGTCAAAGGCTAGATAACTATCTTTGTGTGTCCCTAAGTCCTTGACTACTGGGTGTGTTGTAAATATGATAGTTATCAGGTGTGTATGACTTCCCAAAGGATACTATTATGCATTTCTTGGCATTCAGTTTTATTCCATGGTTCTGACACCAGTTGTTTGTCGGTGTCAGCCCCTCTGGAGAACATTTGTGTCAGTGTGGGATTCAATGACAGCTCCAAATTTGCAATCATCTGCGAATTTAGTCATCCAGAGACCATTGACATTGGCCTTGACTTCAGAGAAGTAAATCCCAAAAAGGAGCGGTCCAAGGACTGATCCCTGAGGGACTCCACTTGTAACTGGCCTCTTTATATACATGCACTCCCCAATTCTAACTTCCTGGGTTCTGTCTGTGAGCTATCCACTGTGTGACATACAAGTTTGTACCTAACCGCTTGGGTTCGTAAACAATGTCCGAGTGCGGTATTGTATTAAATGCCTTGGCCAGGTCAACGTAGGCAGTGTGAACCATTTTTTCCATCATCCATTGTTTTGGTTAACTTCTCAAAGAAGTCCACCAGGTTGAGCAGGCATGATCTGCCTTTGATGAAACCAAACTGGGTTGGGTCAGTGCCTGGAGGCTTACTATATTTTTATTGATCATTTCCATGATAATTCTTTCCATGGCTTTACATATAAGACTAGTGAGACTTATGGGTTTGTAGTTTCCAGGGTCTGTAGATGGCCCATCTTTGTGCAGAGGGATGACTGTTGCTGTACGCCATTCATGAGGCACAAAGCCTGGTTGGAGACTACAGTTAAGTAGTAATTCCAGGGGCCCTGATAGGTCATGTTTCATGCTATTTAGAAGGCATCCATGGATATTTTCTGGTCCCACTGATGCAGTGTTCTTGGTCTTAGAGAGAGCATTAAGGACCTGCTCCCTAGTGATAGTAGGGGGAGTTGTATTTAATGGTATTTCCTGAGGGAAGGTTGAGGGGGGAGAGAGGGGTGAAACTGGAGCTGAATTTATCAGCCAGGAGGTTTGCTATATCTTCTGGCGCATTATAGGTGGCTCCAATTACATTGAGCTCTGCAGACATAGCTAAAGAATGCTTTGTAGTTGTCCTTGGCCTGGGGGCCAAACTTACCTCAAATTTGGTTTTGGTAGACTTTATTTGGTGAGAGTGCTTTTATCCTGCTGGGTGCTGCACCGCCTAATTTTTGCCATGATTTTCTTCCTTCTGTTATACAGCCTACTGATTTTGTGATTCCATCAGAGTGGGTTGTTTTTTGAGTTAGTTCTGTACCTTTTCCTGGTGGGTACAGCTGCCTCTGTGCAGCTATTAACATATTTTTACAGAGTTTCTTTGAGAAGTTCTGCATAAGCAGCAGTGTTCTCAGGGTTTATGGGGGGGCTTGAAATTTTGCCAGGTTATCATTTAATAGCAGGAGTTTAGCCAGTTCCTGAATATTCCAGGTTTACCTGGGGGTCCAGGTTTTATTTTTACTTCAAAGGAGATCATTTTGTGGTCTGACCTTACCAGGGAAGACATTACAGTAAGGGAAGTGCAGCACTCTACCATATTAGTAAGAACCAGATCCAGTATGGTTGCACTCCTGGTTGGTGTATTGACTATGTGGTCCAGGGAGTTTGTGTTTACAAAATCCAGGAATCTCTGTGCCTGTAGATTTGGTGTCATATATGATTCCCAGTTAATAGTGGAGTAATTAAAATCACCCATGAATATGGTATTGTTTTGGATGGTTAGTGTTTCTAATAAGTTTAAATACATGTTACGGGTTTCCTGGGTCATAGAGGGGGACCTATAGGTTGCAAGAAAGTAGTATTGGATTTTGCGTATGGTGATTTTAACATGGAGTAGCTCAAGTGCATTGTCCTGTCTGACCAGCCTTGAAGTATATTTATTTTTGATGTAAATAGAGACTCCTCTACCATTAGTCTCTGCCTGTGAAGTAGCTGGTCTAAATGTGTGGAAGGTATTATAACCTTGTACTGTTGGTGTACTCTCTGTGGCTTTAAACCATATCTCAGTGACCACACAGATGTCAGCATTATCTAGAGTGAAGAGAGCTTCTAGGGAGTGGAGTTTTTTGTTTAGACTCTTAGCATCGAGCAGTAATACCTTTAGAATTTCTTGATTTTGATTTGCTATGCTGGAAGAACTTTCAGTTTGACATTACCTAAAAAAGGCACTATGGGGGAAAACAATGTTTTAGTGAATATTTGAAAGCCTAAAGGGGAGAGGTGCAGACCATCTCAGGTAAAGCATTGTGGTCTGTTGAACACCTCCTTCCATGCTGACAAGTATTGCACCTCCTTAGAATGACATCAGAAACTAAGCCAATTATTAAAGTCAATCATATTTTGTTCATATTGTGGCATCATCTTTGGAGAAGGTAAAATGCTGCTCAATGCTAGGCTCATACCAGCCTGAGACACATATTTTGAGAGCTCCATGATGTCTCTCTTCATATAATCTAGAGAGGTACATCTCAGGTCATTTACTCCAACATGGACTATGACTGAGTGCATGCGTAATGTGGTGGAACATATCCCCTGATAAGCAACTGACATAACTTTCTCCTTATTCAGCCTGGTGAGAAGACATCAATGCATCTCACATGGAGTCTCCAGTGACTAGAATGTTGAACTGTGTGGTGGCTTGCCTTATGGACTTAGAGGTAGAGGCTCCATGAGATGTAGCTCTATCTGTTGATGTGGGTGTTGTTTTGAAAGAGTACATTTGGGGCTGCTGAGGGTATTTGTTATGTGTACCTCATCTATGAGGTCTTTGTGGTTTAGGAAGGTTACATTTAAGTGCCTCACCATATATCTGTTTTGAATTGTGTGTGATGGGTGCAGTGTGTGTACTACTGACAACTTTATTGACATTAGGATTACATTTATTTGAGAGCTTTGCCTCCAGTGACATTGTGGAAATACATCTCTTACATACCATATCAGTTTGTTTGAGAATTACCTGGTTGTCAACAAACATGAGGCAATTTCTACATTGCCTCAGGATGGACATATTTTCCAAGCTGGTAATGGAGACGATGGGAAAATTCATATCCATGGCAACAGACCCTTTTTATTGATTAGACAATTGGAGTGAGAATATCAATTAATGTCAGGAGTATGCAGTTTACAAGTATGGGGACAGTGCTTGTCACTGCAGGCTCGATGTCCTGTGTGCAACTAGGTATTGGAGAAATTTCAATCATGCTTTTACAAGAAAAATGTCATTCAAGGTGTCTGAGTTTGTACAGAGCACTGCCAAACACTTGAGGGGAAACGAATATGTAGACCCTGAAGATTTAAGGACGAAGTGTTTAGGCAGATATTCTGAAGTTAGAAACAAATTAAGCAGTACTTACTGAAAACAAAGAATTAGCTTGTCAAGAATGATGAAAAGAGGGGAGTTGTATGAATGGCTACTACTAGTGCTGGTCTCACCACAGCTTCACTCTATTGGAATACAATGCTCCTTTGCGTCTTCTCTCACCAGAAGCAAAATGTTAGCACCAATCCTAAGATAAGAAGCAGGCCACAGCCTGTTTGGTGATCACAGTCTTGTCCCAGATGATGCAAGGGTGTGTAGGCTTGTTTTAGCCTTTTCCTGGCAGATGCCTTGAATAGCAATCAGACCAATCAGAAATGTTAAGTACAGACACTTGCTGGCCATCCAGAAACAGTTAAGAATCAATGCACTCTACTCCTTCTCTCACCAGAAACAGAATATAAGCACAAATTCCAAGCTGTCATATATAAAGCAGTTATTAAGCTTTCTGGTGATCAGCAGTCTCCATGAAATTAACATCATAGTTTATGGAAATCTGTATTCCTAATGTCTTTTCAAAACCACTAATGTGCCCTTTTGGATAACAGTTTGATTTTCTTCAGACTCTTTAGTTAGAGTAATAGAAAAACAGAATGAAAATGTAGACTTATGTATACTATGTATGAAACTGACTTTTCTCTGAGGTATGGCAATATCAGAGTTGGAAAATATAACTTTGGGTATATGTGAGGCTTGACCACCACATCAGGGGGTTGCAAAGGGGCTTATTCTACCTGCAAAAGCAACTTTAAAGAAGAGCATATTCAACGTTCAGTGTTCTGTATTTTCTGATTTTTTTTTTCACAATATAGGACTTGCACGATCTTTCTCAGAATTACAATAGGGAGCTGCCATTATTGTTAGATTTGTAATTGTAGAAATTGTCATAGGAGGCATCTTTATAGTTAAACACAGGATTATTTAAAAGGACAATGAACATGATGCTTTTAATACAGTTTCGGGAAGAAAAAACTGGTCACACATATCTTGTGAATACTTTCTCACAGATGGATGATCACAGCAATCCAGTCAGTTGATATAAACTAGTCCAGTTCAATAGTTCCAGCAAACTCTGATACTGGTTTCCAAACTAGATCAGTACTTACAAGTATTAGCATTTAAACAGCTGACTTCCTTACACAGGCAGGTCTCTCTCAGGACAATAGCTTCCAACACACACAGCTTGAGTTCTCCTCTCAAAACAACAGGTCCCCAAACGCAGCTTCATTTCTTCTTCAGGTCCTGAGGGTTACTTCCTCTATTCAGTCATAGTTCTCTGGATATTTCTCCACCAGAATCCTCCCAAGACCACAGGAGATCCCATTACTATTTTGCTTATTAGTAAAAGCCAACTTATATTACCAGAGACAGTTTGCTTCCCTAGTAATCACTATGTATATGTGCCTCATTATGACTTGGTTGCTTCAAACGTCTGTATTTTCCTGTTATAATATATACTCTTGGGAATAAGTCCCCACACAACTTATTGTATGTGCTTATTTTATTTATTTATTTTATTTTACATTCCTTATAGCATTATTTTATCTACAGCTGAATGTTAGGCTTACTTTGGTATCATAGCCTATGTTAACTGCAAGAAGCTATAGGTGGATAACTTTATGCTGAAGGGAGAGCATCTAACCCTTACACATGAAACAGCTATAGTGGCAGATCCTTTTTAGATTTGTCAGACTTTAGTGCAGTCTGGTATTTTCTAAGGTTCTATGTGAGGTGCTTCAGCTGTATGGCACAGTCTTATGAAAATTCCTTTCACTAATGTCAAAGATGAATGGAAGCCATTGAAAAGTAAACCTGTTGTCTTCCTGTGTTTGGAAGATATGCGTGGAAGTTTTTACTGTTACTTTGTTTTTTAAGGTAGGAGCAGTACTTTTCATAGCATAGGTTAATGGTGAATACAGAAAGCAGCAAGGTAGACTGAACAGTGACTAGTAACCAGCGTGTTTTTTGACTGGAATGCAATTGCACTCACGTTTAGGAAACAGATGAATGAACTGACCTTTATAATGACTTGAATTTTGTGAGCTGTCTGAGAGGAAATCACAGTAATAATGGGAAATGCATGCTCCACATAAGGGATGAATACATTGATCGCAAAGACCAGCTAAGCATGAGGGAGAAGGTAGCTGTCCACTAAGTAAGAGATTTTTAATTGTCTACTTGCCTTGTTCACTGTCCTGTGGGTTTTAGTGGTCAAGTGATGGAGGGTAAGCCTTTGGTCCTTGAGTAGGATGACATTTAGTATGATTACAGGCTTACATTTTACTAATTTTATTGGTAACAAATAATGTAGAGGCTGTTCTGTAGTCTTCAGTTTAAGGTGGTTAGTTATAAGCCATTTGTGTCACCTGCAGAAGCCAATTTGAAAACAGACTCAGGCTAAACTATACCCAACACCCTTTCTTGGCTTCTACCTCATCTTATCCTACTCAAACCCACCTGGGACCAGGGTTAAAATAAACAATGTAAATATTTTACATATCTCAATAACTTTGTAGTTCCATCTAGTAATCCCTAGCATCATAAATAAATGCGATAATCTTCTTGTTACCACTTATTAATGTTTTCATGTAGGTTTTCTCTCCTGGAAACCAGGTCATGCCTGAAAAGGGTAATTTACCAGCTCACTAACCCAGTTATCAAATTGCAATAAAGATATAAATTTGTAAATCTTATCCCAGTTATCAAATTGCAATAAAGATATAAATTTGTAAATCTTATCGAGCATGGGCTGCGGATGGGCCTATTGTATGAAAAATAATGTCATCTGAGTAAACAGTGATCGCAGTGGGATCTATTTTGCTTGTGATATTATCTACAAATATACAGAACACTGTGGGTCCACAAACTGACCACTGTAGTACTCCTGAAGTAAAAATGCCCCTTGAGTTTATCACCTGCATTGATAATAAGGGTCCTGTGTGAAAAATAATTGCTAAACCAGGATAAAGGATTACTGCTGAAGCTAAAAGCTTCAAGTTTCCTAAATAGTGTAGCATGAGTCACACTCTCAAAAATACATGTGAAGTCCTGTGAACCAGTCCTACTCCATTGCCAATGATATTATATCAGTCACAGTATAGACTGCAGTAAGAGTCTTATTGTCAGTTCTAAAACCATATTGGGTGCCACTAACAATTCAAGATTTACTGAGCTAGTCAGATAGTTCATTTAAATTAGCTTTTCAGGGGCCTGTGAGAGTGGACAAAGATGTATTAGACTAAATTCATAATTTGTAGGAAGAGATGACTTCTTTGAAATGGAGATAATCAGGGAACATTTAAACTGAGGAAGTATAAAACTAGTGGTCATGCAGAGGTTAAAAATATGTGAAATGGGGATGGATAGTAGAGGAACAACAATGTAAGGAGTTAGTTTTCCTATACAACTTTACAGGGAGTTCCCTGACTGATAAAGGGGTAGATTCTTTAAAAATAGAATGGGGATGGAACTTTGCAAAGAGGATTAGGGCTGGATTTGACCATGCGTGGTGGATGTGGTAGGGGTATCACTGTTAAGTGATCCTGTGGTTATAAATGGATTGCTAATGCATTTTCTAAATTCCTGTAGACAAAAGGCATCCATGATGGGTGGTGATTTACTGAGTCGCTTGTCATAATTTAAACATATTTATTAAAAATCACTGAACTCATAGGCACACATGCATTAATAAAAAAGAAAACAAATCATGTTAGAATTTTTTTTCAATTTACACATAAACTACGTTATATATTCGCTTTCATTATAAGACCTGTCTTTCAGTCCATTACATAAATTATTCAATTCCTGCCTTCCCTCAAACCTCACTCCTCCTCCTCTTTAACCTTATTCTGCATGCATTGTTCCCACAAAGTCCGTTGTATGCAAATTGATCCTTCTCTTTTCCAAAGATCCCTCTTCCAGTTCTTTTATCTCTCTAACAATGTTAATTATTTCAAATACAGTTGGCTTAGATTTTGATTTCCATTTTCTAATAATTGTTTTTTTTAACAGCCAACAGATACTGGGTTTCTAATTATTAAGATATACATTATTCTTTAACACTGCTCAGAACTGTCAGTATTGTCTTGAAATATGGCGATTTCACTTCTTTGATTTTTAGTATACATTTTTGGTGTGTGAAAAATTCTTCATAATGTGTCGGGTTGTTTGATTCCTTCTATTATTATCCATGTCTTATTTCTGGCTTTAAAAATGCAGATTAGATGTAATCCAGATGTATTGTTGACACTTAAGTTTTTCTTTTTCTGTAATGGGAAGGGCTGGTTCAGGTTGGGTTTAATGAGGGAACAGAATGTGTCTAAGGCATCCAAGCCCTTTATTCTCGTATTCATTTATCTCAGGTTATTTTTAAGACATGTTTATTTCATTTATTTATCCTTTGCTGACCAGGTTATTCCCACTAGGCTAGTAGCCTCTTTTCAGGGGAGACTTGAGGTATTATTTATACTACTATAGCACTTTTTTAGTCTATGGTCTGATTTCTTCTGATTGAGGTTTTTATTGTTTTATGTAGTATTTATACTGTTAGAATAAATTTGGCCAGGGAGTCAGGGAACTTTCCCTACTTTTTTAGATAGCTGTCATGAGATCTTTCACATTCACCTGTGCTACCACCAAATCAAGCAGATGGGACCTCAGTGCAACACCTCATACAAAGGATGACACACTCAGGAGTACAGCCCCCTGGCTTATGCTGCACTGAATTGATCTACCTGGAGTGGGAATAGAAGACCAGGCCATCTGCACTAAAGATGAGTGCGCTACCTGTTGCATCACTGACACTACTAAGAAATTAAATATTTGAATATAGAAAATGAACTCTTAAAATAATATGTAGATGTGCAAATGGAAAAAGGGGTTGAGAATGGATGGATGGGATATACTCAGTCAAAATGTCTAAGGTAAAGAGTTTGTCTGGAAACAGTCCATGAACCCTTTTAAACTATATTCAAAAACATTTGCATAAGGGACCATCTAGATTGCAGAGACCATTACATAATCACAGTGGTATGATCTGAAAGTGATAATAACTAGGCAAGGAATTGCACAGCACACAGCATATATGTTGACCTGGGTAAATTTACCAAAGAAGTGTGCAGAGTTGCTACAAGAAGAACTTAAGATTCTTTGGGTAATATTGTAGTTACGATGACAGATGATAAGCAAAAATTAAAAAATAAATCAGAAATAAGTTAGACATGCAGCTATTAAAAATGTTACACTGAAATATTAAAGTAAACAAAAATCATTATTCAGGAAAGAAACTAAGTCTTATTTTTCATTCAAAGAGAATGTCTAAATAGTGATATTGTAAGTCCTGAAACTGAAAAAAATATATAAAATCCTTTTAAAATAACAATGAAGTATGAAATTTGCTGTTGCACATTAAAATGTTTTTGCAAGGACAAGTCACCCCTTCCCCAGTCACACCTCTATTTCTTTATATACTAAGTATATAATAGTTCAGAGCTCACTATACCTCAGAGAAGACAGAATGTTTTGAAATACACAAGTTTGTAATGTGATCACTTTTACATTTTCTCAGTTATGATGAGTGCACTTTCAGTCCTATATATATATATATATATATATATATATATATATGCAATGGGAACCCATGCATGTTTGATGTTTAAAGCTCTCAAAATAATACTTCTAAATCAAGAATGGATAAATCATAGCTGAGGATAATACATGGCAAATAAAGAGCAACAGATTCTTAGGCAAGAAAAATTAAAATCAGTTACAAGTAGTAAAGAATTATACAATCTGCAGTGCATACCATAATGGCAATCCAAGTGAAAATATGATGCTATACTGAATTTCAGGTCACATATGAAGTTAAGTAGATACAGAAATGTTCACATTTCTAAAACTATGTATTTCAAGTGTGGTAATTATTATTCTATGTTCACTGAAAAAATCAAAATGATAGACAAAAGTGCAACTGTGATTAGGGCATTAAAGTCAATATTCTTGAGACAGGGGATACATGATGTTGTCATATTTGACAATGACCCTCAATGCACAAATTAGGAATTCAAAACGTTTGTGTGCTAGTGAGAATTCATCCTCATATTGCTGAGCCCATGCTATACTCAGATCAACGGACACATTGAGAGAACCTTCCCATCACTGTAAATTATTGTTAGGAAGAACTGTGGCAAAAACTATGAAAACTGCCATCATGCAGTTTTGGAAAATAGAAATATTACAATGCAAGGACTCTTTATCTTTCACCAGCTCAGTTACTGCAGGACAGAAGAATGAAAAGTGATTGCTTACTTCAACTATAAAGAAGGAAAAAAATAGAAATACTGTTATGACTGGAACTGCAGAACTCTATCAAACTTACGGGTTTGAGTAAAAGTAAAAATTCAAAAGTCATAGAAAAGTCGGCAGCTTGAAGCTGAAGTTGTTAGTAAACCAGCCAAATGAAGAAACACTTAAAATAATTGGCTACTATATCCCACCTGGAAGTAATGCCCCAACTATAGAATATCTATTGCACTGGGCAAGTAGTACCCTTAGTCAGGAGACATTCATACCGGGTGATTTTAATTTAGACTGGCTTGCATGTGATATAGATCAGCCCATCCATCACATAAAGTTGCATGGTTTTACACAAACTATTCAAGAACCTACCTGAATAGATAAAGCTAGTAAAAAAACAATCAACCTTGGATTGGATATACTAAATAAGTCCTCTCACTCATTCCAGTCAGGTTGCCTTCTTGATGGTCTGAGCAACCACCTACCCACATTTCTTATATGACAACACATATTACCACCAATACCTAATATGTTTAAACAACTTAGAAAAAAAACATAACTTTAATCTTGACAACTTCCTAGCTGACCAACAAAGGTGCAATTGGACTCCATTCAAATGCCTTGACCCAGATGACGCAGTGAACCACTTTAATAAATCTTTTTCAGATATATTAAATGCACGTCCCTGTTAAAACCATCAGAGTAAAATCAAACTATGCCCCCTGGCTAAGCAGAGATACTAGGGCCCTTCTGAAAACTGGAGATAAAACCTGGGAACTATGGCATAAGACTAAACACAGTAATTTATAAACAATAGCATCCAGGAGCTTAGAAATAAGGCCAGAAAACAAATAAAACAGGATAAAATAAATTTTTATTATAACATTCAAAACATATATATAAAAAAAACACAAAACTCTGGCCTGCTATAAACTCAATCGTTCATCCAGGAAAATCTACTACACCAACCCCAAACATCTACAACAATTCCAGTAGCATAGCTACATCTTTAACAAACATTTTACTGAATTTGTAATTGCCCTTTCCAGCAGCAAACCCCTATTGCTGATGCCAAACCAGCCAAGTCAACAACTAGCAATGCCTCATTCTGTTTCTCCCCAGTTCCTACAGCCACTATAAACAAACTACTCCAGAAAATAAATCCTACTATACTTGCCATACATAACTTCGCCAGTGAATACTTCAAAACTGCAGCTGAATCTATGGCCTTCCCAGTATTGATCCTTATAAATAGATCTATTCTCAAAAACAAGGTTCCTCAACTGTGGAAAATCTCCCAGGTAATCCCACTTCATAAAGGAGGACCTTCCACAAAACTGACAAACTTTCATCCAATTGCTATTCTTTCACCTCATTATAAGCTACTCGAAAGGTGTATTCATCTCCAGGTCATGAAATTCTTACTAACAAATAACCTTCTCCCAAACATTCAGCATGGGTTTCACCCATCATATAGTAACACTACAGCTCTCTCATCCTTCACTAATACCATAAACCATCACAGGAATAATAACAAGTTTGTATCTGCCATTTTTCTAGACCTATCAAAAGCTTTTGATATGGTCTCCCATTCAAAACAAATAGATGTACTAACTAAACTATCCTTCTCACCACCTACCACAGCATGGTTTCATAACTATTTATCTGGCTGTGAACAATCTGTTCTATGGCAGGGTGACCTATCTCCACACCTTCCTTTATCCATTGGTATCCCCCATGGATCTATCTTAGGCCCTCTCCTTTTCTCCCTCTTTACTAATAATCTACACACAGCTACTCCACATGGTTCTATAATACAGTATGCAGATGTTTCAACACTTATCTGTGCTGCCACTTCTCTATCACCTCTTTATTCTCAAACACAGGAATCTTTCACTTCTCTTGAAACATGGTTAGCCAATGCCCATCTAATCCTGAACCCAAACAAAACTAAATTATTACTCATCCAACCTAACAATACATCTGTCTCATGCCCACCATTTAACATAATAGCCAAAGCCAGTACTGTCATCTCCCTGACAACCCACACAAAGCTTCTTGGAGTGAAAATAGACAATAACTTAAAATTTGACTTACATGTCTCCCTAACTATAAAAAAGTCCATAAGAAACTTGGAAGTCTATATAGGCACAAAAGGTTCCTGACCAAAATGGACAAAATTACATTAGCATAAACCCATCTGCTCTCCACTCCAGTATATGCCTCTCCAGTTTTAACTAATCTTAGGAAAACTGACTTATCTACGCTAGAAGCATGTTATAATAAAATTGCTAAGTTTGCATCTAACTGCCTATATAGAACACATCACTGTACAGTTTTAAGGATAATAGACTGGCTTGAACTTCCCAATATTATTCGTTACAACCAACTCTCTCTAATTCACAAAATCCTAGCACAACCAACCCGAACACCTGCACTACAAAATTTCAACCTTTCTTAGAGTTCCAGCAGACCACTTCACTCTAACAATAAGAATTTACTGTCTACAAGGCCAACAACAATGCAGGAGAATCTTTATTTTCCAGCTATATATCTCATATATGGAACTCCCTTCTTAACTCCATTCTCAGTCTCATCCACTAACCACTTTAAGCCATCACTTAAAGCTTATCTAAAAAATAAGTGGCTATGTTCCTGCACTAACCCCTCGTGAATTCTCTGATACATCACAGTATACCCCGATCATATCCAACTTCTTCCCAGGTGTTTAATCTTTTATTCCTACCGGCCTGTCTTAACCTTATATCTTGACATAAGTCATAGTTTACAAATAGTACTAGCTATGTTCAAAGTGGTTACCTATTGTATTCTCGAAAGCTGACAATGTCGAATGCAACATTGTCGACATGAGAATAGCGAAAGTGCAGAACGTCGAACGGGTAAACGGAAATCTCCATAAGGGGAGAGTTCTGTTTACTTCAATGTAGTTCAGTCTCAGAGTTGGTATATTTAAGTAGCAGGGGTGTGGGGGGTCCAGGGGGGCTTGCCCCCCCCGCCTACACCCTTTAGATTTTGTTTTTCTTTTTTCTGAACATTCAAAATTTTAATGGTTTGATCATTAAAGGTCGACCTTTAGTGATTCAAACCATTAAATGTTCGATGTTCTAATATAGACCCATTCAAAGCCTAGGTTTTGTTGTCATGATGTAACAAATTTATAGTTTTTTATGTTTACTACATTTTGTTTACTATATACACTTTACTGATTATTGTAATTCGCGCATTAAAATTCACTGTTACTCATAAAGCTTTTCTCCCCTGGCCTCACTGAAAAAGGATCTGTGTCCAGTCAGACTTCTCCAGTAAACAAATGTTAAATAAATAAATAAATAAATAAATAAAGATCCTGTGTAGTCCACAGGGAAGATGGTAAGCTGTACAGAAGAAATGGTAGACACTACAACAAAAGAAACCGCCAAAAAAGAATTTATGCACTCACCAAAATGTTCCATCTGCATTGTTCATTTTCATTCTTCCTCAACTGTTGGGTTTGGATCTGAACCTTGGATCTGACTCAGCCATTACTAAAGCTTGTGGTAACAAAAAAGCTCTTAAGCTTCTCCCTTACCCACAATACACCAATCCATAACATACCCTAGATCTCGTTTGGTAATTTTACCTGAAGTGGTATCTACCAATATACATGTATAAAGATATATAAAAATGTATGTCCTACAGAGGGAACTATATCTGGAGCTCAGTCATAATGGACGGTGGTGTCCTTACAATGTCAAGGACGGTGGTGTCCTTATAATGTCTCTTCCTTCCAGAAGTCTGTTGAAATAAGGGATGAAGGGGTTGGTGGGCCGGAAGTTGAAGAAGAATGAAAATGGACAACACAGATAGAACATTATGGTGAGTACATAACTTCTTTATCTGATGTTGTCAATTTTCATTCTATCCTCAACTTACCTAAAACCCCCGGTGAATCTAAGGAAGCATATTCCTAGGCACAACTGAGCCAAAAGCTGTTCTACCTCTCGAGACCAGATCTAATTTGTAATGAGTGATAAAGTATGAGGATTTGCCCAGATTGCAGTTGTACATATGTCATCCATGGAAGCTCTAGACAGAAAGACTGAATAAATTGCCATGAGCCTAGCTGAATGGGCTCTTACAGGTTTTGGTAAGGTTAGGTCCTAAAAGAAATACAATCTGTTAGCCATCTGGCTAGAGTTACTTTTGCCACTGGCTTTCCCAATTTCAAATCTGCAAAAGAAACAAACAACTGGTCTGTCTTTGATTTCTTTTGTCCTATGTAAATAAAAATGTAATTGTCTGTGAACATCCAATAAATGCAACATATATTCACCTTTGTTTGTAAATTTAGGAAAGAATACTGGCAAATTAATGGACTGATTGATGCTGCATTCTGACACCACCTTGGGAAGGAAAGACACATTGGTTCGTAATGTAACTGCATCCCTATTAAAAATCAAGTAGGGAGCTTTCGATGACAAGGCCTGAAATTCTAAAATTCTTCTGTCTGAGGTAATGGCCACTAGAAAGACAGTTTTCCAAGTCAGGAATTTAAGATCACATTTGGCTGATGGCTCAAAGGGGGACTGAATTAAAGTTTGCTCAAATCCAAATTCAAATCCCATGGTGAAGCAGGGTCTTTATACAGGGGTCTCAATAGCCAAGTGTCTCTCAAGAATGCTTTACAAAGTTTAGAAGAGGCCACAGAAGAATTTTCAAATCCAATATGAAAATTAGATGTTGCTTCCAAATGAACCCTAATGGTAGAGGAACTTGCCCCTCATTAAAGATCAAAGCTAAAAATTCAAGTATATTATGTATCAGAGCTGAAAAAAAATCAATATGTTCTTGTTGTGTCCAGTAAACAAACCTTTTCCATTTACTTGCATAAAACTTTCTTGTTGAATGTTCATGGGAAGATTAAAGTATATGGTGAAGACAGCATCAGTTGTCTTGTTATTAATGGAATTGGAGAAACCACACTGTGAACTTGAGATTTGAGATATCCAGATGAACCATGTCTGTTAGATGTGACAGGAGATCTGGAAATTAATCCAGTATCCAAGGTTGGCAAAGAACATGAGACCACAGGAAGGGGAACCTAATCTGATGAGGCCAGTAAGATGTAATGAGGATGACTTTGCTCTTCAACCTGGTGGCTTTCTGCAGGAAATTTGCAGTCAGAGGAATTGGTGGATAAGCATTAAGCAGACTAGGAGGCCAATTATGAAGCGACTCCCCATGAGGAGGGATTAGGGCAAAGAAGCTGCTGCATTTTTTTGATTAAGGGAGAAGCAAAAAGATCACAGCAAGGCTAGCCCTATCACCAGAAAATCATTTCTGACACCTTTCTGTTGAGAGACCCCTTGTGAATTAGGAGAATGGACCTGCTCAATTTTTCTATCACATTGTAATTTGTGAGAATGTGCATTGCTATGAGAAGCCAGTTAGATGAGCTCGCCCATTGCCACACCCTGAGTGCTTCTTGACACATGGAATATGATCTTGCCCTTCCTTGTTTGTTGATGTGCCAAACTATTGACATATTGTCAATTTGAATTGTAATTGTCCCTGAAAAGAGAGCATCCTGGAAGGCCTGCAGTGCTAAAAGCACTGCTCTCATATTCAGGACATTGATAGGGAAGGTGGCCTCTTTAGCGTCCAAGTGCCTTGGATTCTGTTCATTTTTATGTGAAAGTAGGCATCCTGAAGGTCTATTGAGCACATACAGTCATCCCTGTCCAGGAAGGGTAGAATGGAGTGAACTGTGACCATCTGAAACTTTGCATGTTGATCTGACTTATTCAAAGTGCTGAGATCCAAAACTGGTCTCCAGTTCCCTGTTTTCTTTATCACTAAAAAGAATCTTGAGTAAGTTCTGGATTCTATCTGGTCTGATGGAAGCTCTTGGCTGACTCTTTTTCCTGAAGTTTTTGTATTTTTAGTGCTGCTTCTTTCCTCTGTTCTCAGTGGAACATTGGGAATTTTGCATATAGTTGGAGGTGGAAGGGAAAAGGGAATTATATAACCTCGGAAATTAATCCTCTGCACCCAAAAATCTTTTGTTATGTCTATTCAGACACTCTGGTGCAGGGATAGTTGACCCCCGATTACCAACTGAGGGGGACAATCGGACCTCCTTTCAGGTGCTCTAATAGTGTCTGTCAGAGAAAGAATCTCTGGCCCCATGCTATTGAGGGCCTCCTCTGCACAAGGGTATCGTCATCCATTAGAGATTTCCACGTGTGTCCTGGAAAGGACCCTGAGACTTCTTGAACCACATCTTCCGATCAATTCATTGATTCTTAGAAAAAGGTCCTTGAGGGGTCAAAAAATGTACGCCCACTGCAGAAAAGGTCTTTCCATCCATCTCACACCTGGATAATGTGTCCTTCACTTTGGGGCCAAACAAAGAACTGCCGTCAAAGCCAGCATTGACACATAAAGACTAGAAGGGTTCTGCAAAATCACATAAGTGAAGGATGCAAGATAAGCCTCATGGATGAATTCAAAATAGATTAGAGGGTAGCTAACTGAGAGGCCACAGATTATTGGGCCTCGGCAGAAATGGTCCCTGAAAGGGAATTTGAAAGGTGTTTGATCAAGTCCCTATGTAACCTACTAAGATGTGCTAAATAGTTCAGCAACTTAAGCTCGCAGATGACTGCAAAGTGGGAGCCATTACTGAATCCCCAAATGATGTTGATACTCTACAAAAAAGCCTTACAGAAACAGATGCTTGGTGCCAGAGCCATGGATTCAAGCTCAATGCCAATAAATGTATAGTTATCCCCTTTGGGGAAAAACATGTACCCGTGAATTACCACATAGGTGGCAGTACACTAAACACCGAAAGTGTGATAAGAGACTTAGGGACACAGGTGGACAGTGGTCTCACCTTCAATAACCACATCGCCACAACAGTCAGGAAATCCTTCGATGTGGCACACCTCATCACTAAGGGCTTTTCATCCAGAAAAAAGGAGGTCATTGTCCCACTGTACTCATCCCACTTTAGACCCATTATAGAATACAACGCCCCATTTGGTATGTACCTCTCAAGACATCTGCAACAACTGGAAAGGCCGCAGAAATACCTCACTAAAAGAATCACAGGCCTAAAGCAGATGCCCTATGCTGACCACCTTAAAAAACTCCAGCTATAATCTGTCACATATCGTCTACTCCGTGGCAATCTCTGCTTAACACACAAGGCCATGTCAAACCCAGAGCTGTTGGGCATGCTACACTTAAAGAAATCCCAATCCCTCAGAGCCACATGCTCCAGGGATGTAAACCTTGTCATCACAATAAACAAAACATGTGGAGGGATAGGTTCCTGACCCAGAGACTCCCCAGACTCTGGAATAGACTGCCCATACATGTCAAGCAGAGCACCTCATTGGCCCTCTTCAAAAGGAACCTTGATGATTTGATGGGAGAAAGGAAATTCACCCCAGGGATCACGTCAGTCGCTCTGCTAGACAGGGGTCCAGGGAAGTAAATAGTGTGGGAAGAAATAGCCAGGGAATTGTTATGGCTAGGCTTCTATAGGCCCTAGGGCCGGTAGCCTAGTACCAACCTATGAAACTATGAAGAGCAAAGGTTACTGAAGCATAGACATGCTTCCCATATCTGTCCATCATTCTAGACACCCTGTTAGGTGGATGAACAGAGGAACTTTGACAAGTTCCTTCTTAGTAGCCATAGCCATGACCATGGCATCCACAGGCACCCACTTACTCCAAAATTCCTTCCCCAGAGGGGGAGCCAGAATCATATCTAGCCTCTTAGGTATTGGCTCAACTGAGTCAAGCTCCTTCCATGCCTGCTGAGAGACCAAATTAATGAGCTTGTCAGTGGGTAGGGTAACACAAAAGGTAGATGGGCCATCTCCAAAGGCCTCCAGAAATACTGACTCCTCTGGTGAAGGGTTGCTGGGGGTCCAACCAGCTCTCTGTTTCAGGATATCAAGTATGTCTACAAATGAGACATCTTCTCAAGGTGCTCGTGGGGAACCTTCACCCTCGTAGAAATCGGTATCCTCAGTAACTGACTCATGTGGAGAGTACAGGTGCCTCCTCTTGCACTTTCTCTTCCTAGGGACTTCCTTGTTGGGGTGCTCTGGGTAAGTGTCAGAAGAGACTATGAAACCCTGGTGGGTGGTCTGTGGGTCTCAAGCTGGCTGTTCCTGTGGCATTGAATGATGAGGCTCCAAGTGCACAAACATCTGGGAGCCGGACTGAAGATCCAAGGGGGTTGGATCAGTCATTCCTGTTAGAGCAGAAAATGCCCTCTTCACAACATCAAAGGCTGACCACCCTGGAGAGACAGAAGACCTTGGTACCAAGAAAGCAGGCTTCTGGACTCCTGTCTCCTCCCGCCCTGCAAGCCATCTCCCCTAGGAAGAAGTGGAGCCGAGTTATCCAGTGCCAAACCACCAAGACACATACAGAATCCAGTGGCTCAGATCCAGTAAGGAAGTTTCAGTTCTGAGAGTCCTCCAGATCCAAAGATGTTGGAGCCGGGGCACTCAGAGTTAGCCTTGGATTTGAAGATAAGGTTATTTTCGGATCCAAGCCATACAGACCCAGAAGGCTCAGATCCAGGGACTCTGAGCAACCAAAGGCATCGAAGAAGGAGTATGAGATGGTGGTGTGGTTGATGGATGGGCCACCTGACTTGAAGTGGTAGGGGTCAGTAAAACACCCATATGGATCTGCACCAAGAGAAACATCCTCATCATTCTATGCACATCTTCCTCAGCCAAACTCCTGGATGAAGAAGACTAGGCCAGGGAAGGTGACTCTGAATGGCACCTTTTCATAAAGGGGAAAGGGATTCTGGAAGGCACAGGATCAAAAGAGGGAGAATACAGGTTCTTGGCAAAATAATAGGAGCCAAAACAGTCCTATCCAAAGGTTCTTAGTCACATCTGAGGACGTAGGCTCCATTAATCTCTTTTTCTTCAGATCTGAAGAGGAGGAGGCTTGAGATCTTCTCGGATCCGATTTTGATCTCTACCTAGAAGGCTCGAACTTTGGAGTCAAGGAAGTGGAAGGTATCAGAGATTGAGATTTTGACTCCTTAGACTTTACTTTGGGGGACTGAGCTCCAGTGATAGCTTCACCAAAGGATGATGGCAACAAACCTTTAAGAATAAGCTTATTTTTTTCTATCCACAGGCGCTCTGGGATTAAAGTTATAGCAAATAGAGCAATCCTCCTGCAAGTGCTGTGGACCTAAGCAATAAATACAAAGTGTATGGACATCTGAAAGAGACAATTTGTGCCCACATTTCAGATATTTTTAAAGCTGGAAGGATCCTTCTCAGCCATACCAGCATCAATACCAAAAAGAACAGAAGCATAAGATAAGAACTGTTTTTTTAAGATAGAGGGAAACAACATAGAAAGATAATACCAACAATGGTAATTATAATTACAAATACTCGCTCGAAGCCCTCCTTAAAATGGAGAACATTGACATTTGTGCTGTAACAGAACCTGGTTCAAAGCAGCAGAAAGCACCCCTGCACTACCAGGCTATAACTCATTCTACACCTTTTGGCCCCAGAACTTGGACCAAAGCTCCAAAGGTGGTGCTGTTTCCATATTCATAAAGGATGCATACACCTCCAGACTGGTAGCCCAACATAATGCATCAGAGATACTTCAGGTGCAGCTAACATTGGGTAAGACAGTGATTCAGGTCGTAGCTTGCTATAAGTCCCCAACCATGTCCCAAGACTCACACTCCACATTCCTAAGCACCCTGGAGAATATTAGGGTGTAAACCTAACACTCTCATACTGGGTGACTTCAACTACCCCTCCATTAACTGGGAAAAGTACTCGTGTACCAATACACTTGCCCAACGTTTCTTGGAATTCATTAATTCCAATGCCCCGGACAAGCTCATTCTTACCCCCACTACATGTAGCAATATCCTTGACCTGGTCAATACTAGCATGGGTGACGATTGTTCTACACCAGCATTCAACTCCTCCCTGCTTAGATCTGACCACAAACTAATCACCTTGGAAATCCACATCCCTCCAACACCCCCCGCAAAGGTAACCACCATGAAAAACTTCTCCAAAGCTAACTTTGGGTTTCTAAAAACAGAGGTGGCTAACTTCATGGCACCCATGCAAATGGAGAATAGTTAATTGACAACCAAATCATAGACCAATGCACTGTATGAACATGTGCACAAATACATGGATCTCGCAATACCCGATAGAACCAAGACGCTCTCCTCCACAAAAAATTAAGCCAATCTGGTGGTCCCCTGCCATAAACAAATTCTACAACAGAAGAAGGAAACTGATGTGGAATAAGGTAAAGTCCCAAGACTGGAAAAAAACCTTTATCAGCTTCAGCAAAAAGTTGAGATTCCTCATAAAATCCTCTAAAGCAAGCTATGAAAACAGAATTGCAGCAGATAGTAAAGACAACCACAAGGCTTTCTATAGTTATGTGAAGAATCTCCATGGCAATACCCAGATTTGCTCTGAGCTACTGCACAATGGTACCTTCTATACCAAGCCAACAGATATTGCCAATATACTGGCCGACAGATTCGGTGCCAGCTTTACCCCTCCCCCCAAAGGACCAATCACAATACCAGTAGATTGCCAGGCACCCAGTATTACTGCTGCGCAGGTTAAAACAGCACTGTCCAAGGCCAAGAATACAGCTTCTATGGAACCTGACAATATCCCTGGCTGTATTCTACATGAACTACAGAGTGGACTGGCACCTCACCTGTGTGCCCTGTTCAATCACAGCCTCACCTCAGGCTTTGTCCTACTGAATGGCGCACTGCTACAGTCATCCCTCTCCACAAAGGAGGAGTGACTACAGACTCTGGGAACTATTGCCCCATTAGCCTGACAAGTCTGATATGCAAAGCTATGGAATGCATCATCATGGACCTAATAAACACGGATATAGGGAATCTCCAAACTCTGGATTCCATACAGTTTGGTTTTGGGAAGGGTAGATCATGCCTGCTCAACCTGGTTGACTTCTTTGAGTCAGTCACCAGAGCTGTGGATGAATGCAAGGTGGTTCATACAGTCTACCTTGATCTGGCCAAGGCCTTTGACACCATTCCCCACTCAGGAATCATAGAAAAACTCACTAAGCTAGGCATCAACCCCTATAGCACTAGGTGGGTTGCAAACTGGCTCAAAGATAGAACCCACAGTGTGGGTCCTCTCCTGTTTGGTATCTACTTCTCTGAGATCCAGACCAACACAAAGGGAATCTGGCTGACAAAGTTCACAGACAATTGCAGTTGGGAGCTATTATTAACTCCCCAAGTGATGCTGACATCCTACAGAAAGGCCGCACTGAGACCAACGACTGGTTGAAAGATGGGTTGCCAACTGGCTCACTGATAGAACCCACATTGTAAAAGTTGCAAACTCCAAATCTGACTTCAAACCAGTGACAAGTGGAGTACCACAGGTTTCAGTCCTGGGACCTCTCCTGTTTGGTATCTACTTCTCTGAAGTACAGGCTAACCCAGAAGGCCTTTGGCTAACAAAGTTTACAGATGACTGCAAACTAGGAGCCATAGTCGAGCCCCCAAATGATGTGGACATCCTACAGAAAGGCCTCAATGAGACAGATGCCTGTGTCAGAGCCATGGCCTCAAGCTCAATGCCAAAAAGTGCATTGTCATCCCCTTTGGGAAAAACTCTGTACCCATGAACTACCACATAGGTGGCAGTCTACTTAATGCCAAATGTGTAATAAGAGGCCTTGTGACTCAGGTGGACAGTAGTCTCTCCTTTGTTAATCACATCACCACAGTAGTCAGAAAATCCTTCTACGTGGCACACCTCGTCACAAAAGGGTTCTCATCCAGGAAAAAAGAGGTCATTGTTCCTCTCTACTCGACACTCATAGACCCATTATAGAGTACAACTCCCCTTTTGGAATGTACCTCACAAGACATCAGCAGCAGCTGGAAATGCCACAGAAGTACCTCACAAAGAGGATTACTGGCCTCAAATAGATGCCCTACATTGACTGACTCAAAAAACTCCAGCATTACTCCATAGCATATCGCCTACTCCCAGGTGATCTCTGCCTAACATATAAAGCTATGTCAAACCCAGAGCTGTTGGACATGCTACACCTAAAGAAATCCCAATCTCTCTGAGCTACATGTTCTAGGGACCTAAACATTGTCATCACAATAAACAGGACAAGCTGGAGGGACAGATTCCTGTCCTAGAGACTTCCCATACTCTGGAACAAGCTACTCATCTATGTCAAGCAAAGTTCCTCATTAGCACTCTTCAAGAAAAATTTTGATGAATGGATGGGAAATAGGAAATACAACCCGGGGATCACTGCTGTGGCTCTGCTCGACAGGGTCACAGGAAAATAACTTTCTTAGGTGGTGTAAGCCAGGGAACCTTGTTGGCTTGGCTTACTTAGGTCCTTAGGCCGATAGCCTAGTCCCTACCTATGAACCTATGAAGCATGGCCTTAAGCTCAATGCCAAAAAATGTGTCGTCATCCCCTTTGGGAAAAATCTGGTTCCCATGAAATACCACATCGATGGTAGCCCACTGAACACTGAAGGCGTTATAAGAGATCTGGGAACACAGGTTGACAGCAACCTGTCTTTTGACCACCACATTGCCACTGTGGTCAGAAAGTCCTTCTATGTGGCACATCTCATTACTAAGGGTTTTGCTTCCAGGAAGAAAGAGGTCATTGTCTCCCTCTACTCTTCCTTCATTAGGCCAATCATCGAGTACAATGCCCAATTTAGCATGTACCTCACTAGACATCTGCAACAACTGGAGAGGCTGCAAAAGTACCTCACAAAGAGGATCCTAGGCCTTTAACACTTGTCCTATATGGACAGACTCAAAAAACTCCAACTATTCTCTGTCTCACATCGCCTACTTAGAGGCAATCTCTGCTTGACTTAAAAAGCCATGTCTGACCCAGCCCTGTCAGAAATGCTACATCTAAAGAAATCCCAATCCCTTCGCACCACATGCACCAGAGACCTCAACCTCATTATCACAATCAACAGAACATGCTGGAGGGACAGGTTAATAACTCAGAGACTGCCCATGCTATGGAACAGACTTCCCTTACATGTCAAACAGAGCACCTCACTGGCCCTCTTCAAGAGAAATCTTGACGACTGGATGAGAAATAGTAAATTCACCACAGGGATCACTACAGTGGCTCTACTCAACAGAGGAACTGGGAACTAAGGTTGGGTGGCACAATGCCAGGGTAATCCTATGGGCTAGGCTTGTAAAGGCTCCAGGGCCATCAGCCTAGTACACACCTATGAACAAGAATGTAAGAATAGAGAAAAAGGGAAATAACTACCAACAATGGTAAAATAGAGCTACATTAATATACAGGGTTAAGGGAATAAAGAGTGTAAGGGAAACACAATTTTTTTGTAGAAAAGAACCGAAACTTGAGAGCTAAGGCTGACCATGTCTTTTCAGGAAAAGTGGCAAACGAGATCTGTGGTAGTTAGGGGTTGGTGCATTATGGGTAAGGGAGAAGCTTGAGAGCTTTTTGGTTACCATGAGCTTTAGTAATGGCAGAGTCAGATCTGAGGTTCGGATCCGAACCCAACAGTTGAGGATAGAATGAAAATTGACAGCATCAGATCTGAATTTCCAGAAAGGTGAGCAACCAGATGTGTCTCAACCAATCCTGATGTGTGAAAGCAGATACAATGAAAATTCAAAATCAAGAGTTGCAGAGCAGTTCATGAAGCAGTGTCTCAAAATGAACCTGTAGTACATAAAGAACCGATACAAAAGGCAGACTAGATGTTCAGTGCACAAAAAAAAGCATGACAGATATATGGACTATTCCAGAGTTAAAAATGGTACTAAAGACTGACTATTTGCCCTATTAAAATGTTTTTACTTATACAAAAAGTTTGAGTTTACTGTACATAAAGCATGACATACCAAGTATACATTGGTAAGATGAGTTTTAAGTTAGTGTAACTTAACGCAAGCTACTACACACACACACACACACACACACACACACACACACACACACACACACACACACACACATATATATGCACACGCTTTTTTCGAACTTTTAAAGATGTCAGATATATATGGGTATACAGCTTTAATGAAAATGAACTGGCTACAGTGATCAGCATAAAATGTGGTCCTACCCTTGTGTCTGTAAAAATTGGTCTAAATATAAACTTCATGGAGGTTAGGCTCCATTTCATGTTTCTTTCTGTTATGTATTAAGCTTCATGATGTGACAGAAAAATTATTTCATTATCTTAGGTGACTTCAGTCATAAATACACAAATAAAACTCTGGCCACTGTCCCCACTAACAACAATCTAATCTATCTAAGTATCTACACTGCCACAGCAAATAACACATTAGGCACCAAATAAACTCCTGCTGTTTTTTGCACTGACGACAATCTAATCCATCTAAATGCACTGCCAGCACAAATAATGCATTAGGTAATGCATATTATTTAACTGGCAACTACAAATCATTCATCTTGAAAATGAGATATCTCTGTCATCTGCCAGTGACTTTGCTCTTTAAAATCCCTCACAAAAGTCATCTGTGCCCACTTCTTTGTTCATTTTCTTATTGTGCCATCTCCCATTTTAATTAGACCCTCCCTGCAACCGACTGCTGTACCTACTTTTCCAATGAGATGTAAAGGTACACCTACAGCCTTTCACAGTTCTTTATTGCCCTTGCAGGAAAATACTTTCCCTGTCATCAAAGGAGAAGTAAATGCTATGCTAACAAATGGGTTAACAAAGAGTTGAAACTGTGATACTCATAACATCCCTGTATTCTTCCCTTATAAGGCCCATTATTGAATACAGCGCCCCTTTTGGCATGTACCTCGCAAAGCACATGCAGTAGCTGGAGAGACCACAGGAGTTCCTCACCAGGAGAATCTAGGGCCTCAAACATCTACCATATACAGATAGGCTAAAAGCCCTGTCCCTCTATTCAGTTTCATACAGACTCCTCAGAGGCGACCTCTGTCTGGCATACAAGGTGATCACAGACGCCACCTTGATGGGACTGATGCATATCTGCAAGTCAAGCTCCACTCAAGTAACTCGCACGTGCGGCCTCAACCTGATCTGTGACATCAACAGGACTTGGTGGGACAGATTTGCGTCCCATAGACTCCCCTTCTGTGGAAAATACTCCCTCTCCATGTCAAGCAGAGTACTTCATTATCCATTTTTAAGCACAACCTAGATAACTGGATGGGGAACAAAAATACACCCGTGGGATTCCACTTGTGTCCCTGCTGGACAGGGGCATTGGTTGCTGACTTGTCTAAACATGGGCTTAACTCTTGGCTAGGCTTATGACACAAGGCCAATAGCCTAGTAACCTCCTATGATCCTATGATAAAGCAAATAGAGTATACAGCCTTTTTAAAAGACACAAAACACTAAGCAGACAGCAAATATTTATTATACCGAATTCCTAATACAAGCAGAGGACATAATTTGCTAATGCTACAATGGAATAATTTTAAAGTCATCAATGAACACAGCTTCCATGAAAATTACCTACACTGTATGCTACTCCTTAAAAAAAGAGAAAAAATAACCAACAAATGAAAAATAATCAACTTCTCTGACTCTCAAAAATGAATAAAAAATGGTTTTATCTGGTGGAACAGAACCCTAGACCAATATCAACTCACCTGGCTGGTCACAATCATTCATTCACAGAATTTCTTTCCTTCTTCTTTGACAGTACAGACTGTCAACAGTTTAGGCAAATCTCTAGTTTTCAGTACATTCCTTATCTGCAAATCATTAGTCACTCTTAATCTGCTCATCAATGCTGTATCACAAGGTTTCTCATTTTTCTGCTACGTCCGTTGCCAAATAAAGTCACCCTTAGACAAGCCAAATATGTTCATAGGTTCATAGGTAAAGACTAGGCTAGATGTTCTTGTGGGCCATTTTAAGCCTAGCCAATTTTCTTTTAGGTGCTTGAGTTAACCAGTTCCATTGGCCTTGCACATCCCATGGACGATAATTATATATTATCCCTACTGAGAATAACTGTGTTTATACCACAGATAATTTTAGGGGACATGTGCATGGGATAAAGCACTTAGGAGCTGCCTCTGAACATTAGTCATACAGGGGACTGTTCTGGGGTAGATTTTGTGTTTCCCATCCATAGATTCAAGCTGTATTTGAATATGTACAGGGATGAACTATGCTTTATATGGATGGGGAATCTGTTCCAGAGTAATGGTGTCTTCTGTGAGATATACCTCCAAACCATTCTGTTGATGCTGCAGGAAAAAGTCTAGATCCCTAGACTGAGTATTTCTGATGCCATATGACTTGCTGATGTGGAGTAAATTTATCAGTATTGGTACTGAGGATGCCTTGTATGCCAAACACAGGTCACCTCTTAACAGTCTGTAGGATACCAAGTATAGTGATAGGGCTTTGAATCGGTCCATATAGGACATATTGTTTACACCTTGTATTCTTTCAGTAAGGTACCTCTGTGGGCATTCCAGGTGTTGCATGAGTCTAACCAGATACATGCTAAAGGAGGTATTATACTCAGTGACTGGTGCAATGGGGGTGGAGTAAATGGAGACAATGACATCCCTAGATCTAGATGCAATCCCTTTGTTTATAATATGTGCAATTTAGAAGGGCTTTTTTATGACAACAGACATGTTGGCCAAAAAATTTAGGTCACTGTCCACATAAGTTCCCAAATCCAAACAACTGGGTCAATTCTTGGGGCCATATTGTGAATGTGGTAGTTCCTTGGGGTAGATGACTTTCCGAAGGATACAATAATGCATTTTTTGGTATTTAGTTTCAGTCCATGATTTTGTCACCAGTTTAATTGGGACAAACCTTCGTGCATGACGGCCAAGTCATTTGAGGATTCAATGACTGCTCCTAACTTTGCAGTCATCAGCAAACTTTGTCAGCCAGAGCCCTTTGTTATTGGCTTTTAAATCAGAAAAATGGATGCCAAACAGGAGAAGTCCTAGCACAGAACCCTGGGGGACTCCACTTTTGACTGGTCTCTTTGTGAAGGTAACTTCTCCTATTTTGATTTCCTGTGCACTATTTGTGAGCCAGTTGGCAATCCAGCATGTAACATAGTGGTTTATTCAGCTTTTCTACTACATCTGAGTGGGGGGACTGTGTCAGAAGCTTTAACCAGATTGGGGTATGCGGTGTGTATCATTTTACCTTCAACCATTGATTTGGTAACATTTTCAAAAAAGACCACCAGGTTCAATAAGCATTACTTGCCCTTGACAAATCCAGACTGAGACATGTCAAGTGTTTGGAGGTCCCCTGTGTCCTTATTGATTGGTTCCATAACTAGTCTTCCCATGCCTTTCCAAATCAGACTGGTTAGACTTATGGGTCTGTAATTTCCTGGGTCTGTGAAAGGACCAGGAAAATGACTGCAGCTGTTATCCAGTCGCTTGGTACAAAACCTTTATGGAGGCTGAGGCTGAGCAGTTTTGTTGGGGGGGGGGTAGCAAAGTCATGCTTCATGCTATTTAAGATGTATCCAGAGATATTGTCAGGACCCATTGATGCAGTATTTTTAGCTTTTGATCGAGCTTTTGGGACTTTTGTGTCATAGCTGGAGGGAATCCAGTTTCAGGTATATGTTGAGGGACAGATGGATGGGAGAGAAGGGGTAAAGTTAAAGCTAAATGTATTGTCTATATCTTCAACCTCAGTGTAAGCAACATTATTTACTGTCAACTCAGGGCATTACTGCTTTGTACTTTTAAGTTTAAAAACATAACTTAAAAAGGCATTGCAACTGTCTTTGGCTTGTGTAGCTAATTTAGCTGTAAACTTGACTTTGGTGGATTTTATCAAGCTCCTGGATTGTTGTTTATTTCAGTGACAAGTGCTCTACCATTCTGGGAATTAACTCTTCTTATTTTTTTGTTAAAATTTTCTTCCTTTTGTTCTAAAATGTGTTGATATTATGGTTGGGCTTTGTGGGATTTGTTTCTGGAGTTTGCCTTGCACTTATTCCTACAGGGTACAGCTGCATTTATGCAGCTGTTTACCTGCTGGTATCGAGTGGTTTCCATGAATTCAGCAAAGTTAACAGGATTTGGTGGGGATTTGAAGCTTGCCAATGTATCACTTAAGCATAGGTAGTTCGTCTTAAACAAATTCTAAAGCTACACTGGGTGGAAGGAGAACTCTGGTTTCAATTTTGTTTTGAAGGAGGTGGCTTTATGGTCAGAACTAACAAATGACGAAGATGCACAGGGTTCATGGAAGATACTCCGATATCAGTAAGGACAAGATCCAAGATGTTATTCCCCCTACTGGGTACTTCAATTAATTGTTCAAAGGTATTTGTATTGACAGATTCCAAGAACTGGTGCTTGTGCACTACTGGTAGTGTAGATTTCTCAGTCCATAGTTAGATTACCTAGAAAATGGTATTGGGTTAATACTGATTCTAGTTTCTGTAGATAGGCATTGTTTCTTGGGTAACAGAGGGAGTACTAAATGGTACAGAACCTTTCTTAGAGTTACTCGGACATGAAGAAGCTCTAGTGCATCATGTTGCTTTACTAGTCTTGATGTGAGTCTCTTATGGAAGAAGACTGATTTCCAGTCCTGTGCAGTAGCTGGTCTAAACATGTGGAAGGCATCAGCTTTTGATAGCTGGAGTGCTCACTGCTGTTTTAAACCATTTCTCAGTCACTACACAGATGTCCACATCCTCTAGGATGAGAAAGACTTTTAGAGAGTTACATTTCTTGTTTAGGCTTCTAGCATTGAACAGTAACACTTTCATATTTTCCTTTGATTGTTTTGTTATGTTGGTAGGTTTATCGGGTTAGCATTGCCTAAAAAAGGCATTATGGGTTTGGATAATGTCTTTGCCAGTAATCAAAACCCTAGAGATGACAGTTACAGGCCATTATTGGTGAAGTGACATTGTCTATCAGTCATATCCTCCCAGGCTGTCAAATATTGGATCCCCATCAAATATCACCAAAAACTAAACCAACTGATTGAAGTCAATTATTTTTTACTCATATTGCAGCATCATCCTTTGAGATGGTAGAATGCTGCTCAGTACTCGACTCAGACTTGCCTGGGGCAAATAATCTTCAAGCTTAATGTCTCTCTTCATATAGTTCACGGAGGTACACCTCAAGTTATTGACACCAGCATGAACTATGGCAAGAGTCATACTGGTACTTGTTGTTCAAGGGCTTAGGCTACGTATGGCCTGAGAATCCTTATTTTTCTTTTATTGCAGGAGCTGGTCACCTAAATGATAAGAAAATATGTTTTACTTTTTTATTTAATCAAAAATTTTCTGAACTGCACTGGATACAACTTCTCTGAGTTCCTTGAATTTCCCCCCCCTGACTGCTAGCCATCAGCCATGTGCCATTGTTCCTTTGTCTCTTCTTTAACTCTACTCAGAACCCCTGAGTAATGGGAAGAGAGGAGATGAGAGCATCCCAGTATGCACCATCCTGCAGTTGGATTGTATCTTGTTTAGGTTACATTTTACCTTGTCTCTTATTTGTGACATGTAATGAGGACAATGTGATTTGCACACCATCTACCATATGTGTCTTCCTTCTGCTTCTGTAGATGTCTCTCTGCACTACCCGTTTAAGTGTTCCTGAGTGAGCCCCAGGCTTTCAGTAGAGGGTTGTTTCAAGGCAGAAAAAAGCAATACCCTCACTTTTGTGGTAAGAAAAGCTGACTATTTATACTCAGTCCTTCTCTTTCTCAATATCTGCTGCTGCCTAACTTAGTAATTAAACCCATTCACCAGCATTTGTTTCAGCCAAGAGTCCTTTGTTATTTATTCTGAGTTTTATTTACCATTACCAGTTTGGGAGGTAAGTTTGTATCTATCCTTCTTGTGGCACATGTAATATAAAATGTAAGTGGTACATTAAAACATAAAAAGTAATTTGAAAAGGGTAGAGACCTAGTGTAGCCACACCTCACAGATATTATGAACTCACAACACTTAAATGAGCATTGCTATTCCCGGAACATCTTCATCAAAAGTATTCACACTTGTGGGGGGTGGTTGCACATACCTCAAGCACAGGTACAGAATCTTCTGCTCTTCAGTCAGTGCAGTGACACACATGCATGTGTTAGACCACTAGTCAATATGCCGAATCTTGCTGTACAAAATTATTTATACCCCTCATACACACCACTGTTTTCTCCCTACAGCAAACCCCCCAAATATTTATACCCTTTAAAGGAACAATTCCAGAGTCTAAAATTCTGACCGAAAGAAACTTATCCTGATACCTCCCAGTTGTCACCACCAACTTACGACATCATCATCAACACTACTCCTGGTTTCAATTTACTTTATGAGGCTTTGTTTTCATTCCCTCCCATGAACACAATTAAAATATTTAGTTGTTGTCAAAGCTAACAATAAGTTTATTACATATTTAAATTGTGTGTTTGGGGTGGGGGTGGTTAGGAAAGACTCTCAGTGTTTACTGTTTACGAACTCGTTAAAAAGCTTATCTTAATTGTGCAGCTCTTTATTTCCTTTATTTATTCTGCATAGTGTACCTGCGAGCAGTTTAGTGAGTTCATTTTAGCAGTCTTTTGACATATTCCCCTTACTCTGTAGTTAAGCAGTTAGTATATATAACTATCACAGGTTGCTATACTGTACAGCCCCCATTGTGGAATGAATCTATTGCTTGCGTCAGGTGTTTTTTTTTTTTTTTTTACAGCATTTCAAAAAACAAAAAAACATTACACTTGGCTAGTATTCAGAAATCAACAACAAAAAAAAACTGCTATTATTCGAAACTGGCATCATTCTGATAATATCATAGCACTTAGCTGGCATTCAGAAATCCGCACAAAATAAAATATAAAATGAAATTAACAAAAGACTCTGTTCACTAATGTTTTAGCTTTCCATTGCTCATATGCTTTCCTGCAAGGTTGCAGCAAGTGAGGTCATAAAATTCCTGAAAGGCTATTTATGTCTTTATAGTTGTCATACACCTGAGGAAGCATTTATGTGAAAGCGCTTGTGTTTGTTTCGATCGAATAAAAGTATCTGAAGTTTTTTTGAAGAACCTGGAGCCTAGCCTGTGCTTATTTTATGGTTATGCACATTGTGCTGTTTGCAGTTTGGTGCAGGGGCTTTGTATGCCAGCACAGAATTTGCATTGTGTACGTTATGTAAGCTACCCTGGCAGGATACAAATTACAGGAGATGCACAAACAGCCTTCTTTATGATTCAATGTGTACCTCAGAGATCTGGCAGAGAAGCTGATGCAACAGTGGCTACACTTTCAGAAATATTTCATATTTTAAAATAATCAAACTCTACTACTCAAAATGGGGTAGTACTTCCGATTTGTGTATTGGAGATTTCTGCACTACAATAAAGCATTCTTTGAGGATGAGAACTGTATTCATGTTGCTGGCATTTTTTTAATAAGGCATGTCTGCTTGGAGTTCTTTTTTTATAGGGCACAGCTGTAAATGAACTCTGTCCAGCTGGACCTTTCAGTCAACTATCAAGCAATCAAATCAATCAATGACTTGATCAGTCCATCCAGAACTTCATTATAATGCACTGTGAATTTATTTCTTCATCATAAGTTTCTAAATACTGATGTCTCTATATACTATGCTTCCTAAAATCAAACCAGAACAAGCAAGCTGTTTTACTGGATTTTATGGCTAATTATTTTACTAATTGCTTGATTTGTCTCACTAGGAAAACAATTTAATTGAAATAATTAACACATATGACTCATTCAGAACGAAATAATTTGAATGCAAGTAAATTCATGTTAGCCTAAGAATAACAAAGCAGTCATATGGAACAGGCATTGTCCTGGCAGTGGTGTTTAGTTCATTTGGGTTTAGGAAAAGGACAAATGTACACCCTTCTTTTCTGTATTTACACCAAACACTTACAACAATGGTATGAACATGAAATGATTGTCTGACTGTCTGAAACTAGCAGGTGGTATTATTTCTTAGGCATTACCCAGCCTTGCGGCTACCCGGCTTAGTATGTCAGTAAAAATATAAAACTTTACAAAGAGTTACAGGGTACAGTTCTTACTGAAAGTTCTTACCTTTGGGAAAGGACACTGTGCACCCACACACAGGGTGTAAAGAGCTGGCTGGCTCTGGTATATGTGGCAAGGTGAAATCTTCTTTGTTAGCTATAAATAAGCTGTAAAAAGGTGATGCAGAACGTGAGGAAATTGTAGATTAAAATGTTACAAACCTTTTTTCTGTTTGCTGTTGAAGCAGTAGCTGATAGTAGCAACTGCATAAAATATGTACTTATTATTCAGTATTTCCATTTCCTTCCAGTCTTTTCCTGCAAGGCATTGTTCATTCTGTGCATATAACATCAGAAATGGTTGTGGTACTACAGCAAACCACCCTACCATGCCTGAAGAAAGAGCATTTCTTTGCTATATTTTTATTTGTTAATTGAATAAATTGTCATGACCCTGACCACAAGAGTATGCATAGTGGTAATATACATACAGAATTTTCAGAGCAGCCAGTCAAGCAGTATATTTTTGAGAGATGGAAAGAAACTGGAGAACATGGAATACAATCAAACAAGCCTGCAGTCTAAACAAAGAGAGTGACAGGAGGTCAGGATCAAACCTCAGAAGCATGATCCTGGAAACCCATGATATTAACTACTCAGTTACCACACTACCCTTTTCAGAATATTCCATCATTACATTATATTAGAAGGACATTGCAAACTCTCAGAAAAAAAATGACTATGTAAAATAAATAAAGTGAAGTTTTCCTTTTTCTGTTCACATATGCATTTGTGTATTGCCTTTCTTCATGTGTAGTCCAAACCAAGAGCAGTAAGTGAAAGCGGGAAAAAAGGCTTCTATCTTTTCCTTGGGGAATACAGGTACAGGAGAGAAAGAAATGAAACAACAAGAAAAAAAAACAAACAAAAAGAAGAGAATGAAGAACTGGAACATTAAAAAGAAATATAATAAAACATAAATCATAATATGAACAGCAGTGTTTTCTGTACAGGTGCATCATTTACTAATGTCTTGAGTCAACAGTCAGTATACACCATCTTGTCTGTTATAATTTTTAAATATTATTTATGATTTTAAAGCAGAGTTATTTGTAGACATGCCATGTAGTGGTCATCTATAGTCACATACAATACTATCACTGTGCTATTAAACAAAGTGGAACAGTGTACATTCACTTGAAAGTGTAAGCCAGAAACTAGTAAAAAGAATATGAACTAAACCTATCAAATGACTTAAAAGGAAGTGAACATGGTAGTGATAATGATGAAGTGTACATATGGGTTAGGAAAAAAACTTGAGCAACATTATCTGCAGGATTATGCAGGTCTGGATATTCTATGGAAAAATAAACATGAAGGCACAGAAAGTCCAGTTGGCCCATCCACTCTGCCCATTATCTTCCATTGTGCATAAGCTGCCATTACACTGTATTGTGTATTTAACCCTTCTACTTATTTCTGAGATACTGTTACACACACACACAGCTTGCCATCACAGTCCTGAAGCCCACAGTCTTAAAACCTATAATCATGAGACCATAATATTGAAAGACTAAAATGCTAAAGACCAGAATGTCTAAAAATCTTGAATACTGAATCCTTCTTTCACTGTGAACCCAGGAACAAATGCTAACATGAGTCAAGAAGGGGTGTGGACTCAGGAACCAGAGGTAACATACGTCATACAGTGGGATTAGTCTTTTCATATTATGATCTCAGGATTATAGGTTTCAAGATTGTGATAGTAAACATATATATCTATATCTGTCTATCTATGTATATAGATAGATACATATTTATTTATTAACTTAATTAACTGAATTGGTGGACTGGTTCATGGAACCTTTTCAGTTATGACCTGGGCCAAATAGACAATTACAAATTCAACTACTAAGAAGCAAGTATATCATTTAAATTTAAACACATCTAAGTTTGCAATATCCAAACAGTCAAAGTTGCATATAATTCATAGCTTGCATTATTTTACAGTTCAGATACAAAAAAGCAATATTGCTGATATTAGACATTCAGGAATGATCAGTTCAAATTAAGAATGAAAGTACCAAGGCAAGTTTACAAAATAAGTTGTCTAAAGTTGCAATATTCTCTGTAGAAGTAAAGACAATAGACTAAGCTAATTAGTTTATGTAGATTTCTTAGAGAGTTGTACCATCTGCCTACTGTCAAGTGAACTCTGTCAGCCTTCTTATTTTGCTGTCCCTATTAGGATAACTATCCTATATTGAAGCAGGAGCAGTTTTTCAGTTATTATATATACAACATGACTCTGATATTTCCATAATACCGTCTTCTTCTTTTTCCTATCATTTTGTGCAACATCTCCAGAAAAAAACGTATATTTTTCCTTTGATTTATTGAATAATAGGATCATAGGATCACAGAACATGCACAGCAATTGAGTCACAAGACCATTTACATATTGTCAGTATCCACTCTCATGAAGGACAAAGAAGGTCACTCCTTGAGTAAATGTATCTTCATGTTTAATTTGAAGGATGCTATGGTGTCACTTTGTTTAACTTGCAGTGGAAGTTTTTTCCAGAGGTGGGGTAAGCAATGAATAGTAAATTTACCTGACCTTTGTGTTTCATTTATGTCCTAGGGGAACTTTTATTTGAATTGTGAATAGGGTATCAATGAAGATGGAGATCACTAATAGCACAGAACACAAGGCATAGATCACCATGCAAGTGCCTATAAGAAACAGAGTAAAGATATAACACTTCAAGTCTTTCCTGGTTTCTCAGGTACTTTCAGCCAACAATCTTCTTGGTTAGAAACTTTGGAGCCTTTCCATTTGCTTAATATATTTGAAAAGGTATATCCTGAGGGAACATTGTACTGAATAGTTGGTCTAACTAGGGCTGCATAAAGAGGGATGATAACTTCTTTTGACCTGGGCGATATGCCATTAGATAAAAGTTGTGTTAAATGGAAGGATTTTCTGATTACTAATTCTATATGATGATCAAAGGGACGATGAATTTAAACCACAGGTTTCAAGATCTCTGATTACATTATCATTTTGGAGTGGGGTATAGGCTACACTGTACATGACAGAGAAAAGCTGTTTACCAAATGTCACAATGCTACACTTTTTTGCATTTAATATTAGCCTTTTTCTGTACACCACTTGTTTTTGAGAGTTAAAGTTTCTGAGTGTCAGAGAGATATTTGACAATAGCACACAGTTTGCATTTATCTGCAAACTTATTTAACCAATTGTCTTGATTCCAGATGTAGAGACCAGAGAAGTAGATGCTGCAAATGAAGGCCCTGGGCATGCCACTAATTACCTTCATACTTCCTGAGGAGGAGAGTGCCACCTTAACTATGTGTATTCTGTCCTTCAGTCAGTTTGTCATACATCTTGACATATGTGGATCTACTTTAAGGTACTTAGCTTGTTATGATTCCAGAATGCAGTATGATGTCAAATGGTTTAGCCAAATTCAAACAAACTGTGTGCATACCTCTTCACCTTTTAGCTCATGAAATATGAACAAAGCCAAGATGAATACAAGGACAAAGGCCCAAGATCAAGGACAGATTTTAACTATTTATTTATTGCATTTGTTTATCGGGATAGCACAACTGGGCAGAAAACTAACCCTTTTCAATGGAGACTCAAGGAGAAAAGCTCTAGAAAATTTACAAGAGTACATGAAGAAAGTATTAAACAGAGGTGCAAGAGTAATCAACAAATATACACAATTTAAACAGTGTATCATTAATTAATAACAGCATCATTTAATGAGCTCTGATTTTTTTTCAGGGGAGAAAAGTTCTGAAAAAAAAATTACATAAAGAGCATTGTAAGCAGAAGTACACAAATAATCAACAGACGTGTACAAGTAATCAGCAAATATAAACATTTAAACTGAGTATCATTACTTAACAGTAGCAGTGTCTAAAAAAACTATGGAAAATATTTGGAAATGAACTTGGAAGAAGAGCAGAAAACGTGGAAATGGAGGAGTAGTATTAAGAGGTGAAAGTGAAAGTTTTAGCATAGGTAGAAGGAGGAAGAGAAAGAGAGACAGGGGAGAAGGAGGAGATTGTGGACCAATAGCTACGGGCATAGTGCTTGGAAAGAATAGGAAATAGTAAGGAGCAGGACATTTATCATTCAACAGTTGCGCATGTACAGAGTGAGGTAACTTTTAGCTATTTTCTTGTTTGTGGCTTAAAAGTATTTATTGGTATTTATTGGAAGGAAGTTCCAATTTTTGGCCAATTAAGTGAAATACAGAGTCATCAGCTGAGCTGTTATCTTTTATAACAGATAATAACATTTTATTAGTGTATCTCAGCTGTCCAATTGAGTTAGAAAGTTGGAGAATATTTTTCAAATTAGGGCATTTGTTTGGATAATAGATTAGGTTATGGGAAGTGACTAGTTGGGAAAGTGTAAGGTAATGCTTTAGGTTTAATCACAGAAGTTTTTTTAAGGACAGACAGTGATGTGAACTATAATGATGATCAGATGCAAATTTCCCCACCTCATTATAGCACTGATCAATGAATGAGAATTGAGTGGATTGTAGGTTAATCAAGATGGGAGAAGCATAAAGTAGTGTAGGGATGAGAAGGGATTGAGCAATACTTTTTCTGGCATTAACTGACATACTGTTTGACTCTACAGAATCACCTAGCATTTGGCCAGTGATTTATACTGCTTGTTTTATGATAATCAATTTTTAAGCTTTTGTTTATAGTGACTCACAGAAGTTTAGCTTGACCTACTAGTTCTTTGTTGGTGTTGTCAGAGGAAGTGATTTTGAAATTATTTTTGTAGTTATTTGAATGCTTTAGGGCAAATAGGATCAATTTTATTATTTTAGGGATAAAGAGCAGCTGTGTATCAGCTAGCCTGGCTTCTATGGTACAGAAAAACTCTTGAGTGTGAGTTGTTTTAATTTATATATGTGTTTAGCAGAGCAGATGAACATTGAATCATCTGTGAACTGTATGATAGTGGCATGTTTAGAAGCTAGGTGGAGATCATTTAAGGAATACATTGAACAACAGGGGGCATAAAATAGATCCTTGTGAGATATCCATTGTAATGGGAAGGAAAGAGATGTCACTTTGCTATTTTACTGCCTGTTGCCTATGTGAGAGGTAATTGGAGAACCAAGATAGTGACATTTCATGGATTCCTAGGCAAGCTAGTTTTTGAAGATATTTCTGATGGGTTACCATCTCAAAAGTATTGGATAAATCTAGAAAAGCACTGAGACTAAGTTCCCAGAATTTAATTTTGATATTGGTTAACAGATGTTATAAAACTAAGCTGAGCCGTACATGTACCATGAAAAGGACAGAAACCATGCTGTGTAGGGGAAATTAGGCTTTTCTCCCTGGGCCTCAGCTAAAAATGGGCTTTGCCTTCTACCCAGTTGGGCTTTCCCAGTAATCAAATGCCAAAAAATAAATAAATGAGGCAATTGTCAGTGAGAAGGCTAAGGAACTGAGAGTGGAGACACATCTTCAAAATGTTTCAGCTTGGAGACAGTATGTCTATAGGCATGCAGTTTGAGAGCTCATTTGTGTTTCCACCTTTATAGAGAGGAAGAATGCAGCATATTTTCAATTGGGTTTTGACATAACTTTCTGTGATAGAATGGTTGATTAGGACAGAAACAGGAAAAGAAAGGGCATCAGCAGCAATTTTTATGTACTCAGATGGTATGTAATCAGAGACAAGGGTGGTAGGTTTTATAGGTTCATAGCTAAGTACTAGGCTCGCTGCCCTTGTAGGCCACTTTTTAAGCCTAGCCAATTTCCTTCAAAGGTGAGAATCAAACCCTGTATCTTATGTCTGTAAGGTAAACATCTTAACCATTTTGAGGTTAGTAATTGCTTTTGGATTGTAGAAACTGAGACTGGTTTGAGTGAAAGTGTGCCTGTGGTGAGAGTTTAATAAGACAGGTTACTGTTTGGATGAAGTGGGTATTAAATCCATTGGTTATGCTGTCAGTATGGTTAGATGAAGTAGGTGTAGCTTACGTTGGTGTATGGGGTTTTAGTCCAAAAAACTTTTGGGTTGTTATAATTTGCAGCCTGTGTATTAATATAGTAGATTTTTTTTATCAGTTTTGATTTGATTTTCATTGGAATTTCTGAGATGTTTATACTATTGATAGGCAGCTATGCTTTTAACTTAGTTCCCTTTTTTCCAGGCTCTCTCTCTCTTTCGTGAGCAATTTAATACTTTTAATAGGCCAGGGTGCTGGATTCGATTTAATTCTTTGTGTTCTTATTGGGGCTAGCTCATTTAGTATGCTAAGGAATATTGAGCTGAACAGAGCTAAATTTTCATCCAGTGGAAGAGTTTGAGGAGCCTGGTAGGTGGCTGATTGTAGTGCTGTGATGAACTGGTCCTTACTAAAGAAGGAGAGATTATGAACAAGGTTGTACCAAGGCTGCTTTTGGTTGGGTTCATGATGCCAAATTTCAAAGATGGGTAGGTGATCACTTAAGGTATCAGGTTAGGCACCTTTTGAAAGGATTTTGTTTAGGGCATTAGAGAGAGAATCCAATCTGAGGTAGAAGCTCTAGCAGAGTTTTTGTTGTACTTGTGGGAGTTGAAATTAGCTGAGCGAAACCATCTAGATTAATGACGTTAGAAGGATTGTTACTGTTAATAGTTTGCCAATCAATATTCAGGTCTCCTAAAATGATTGTCTCAAGTGAGATGTTGTTTGATGCCCAACAGAGAAGTTCTTCAGCAGTAACTATGTCATTTTCTGGGGGAATTAAACTCCAATAATGCAAATGCTTTTGTGAACATTAATTTGCAAATATGCTATAATTATTTCAGCATTGATGAATGTAGGGGACTTATATAAGATCTAGAGAGGTTTAAAGTATTCTTATAGATAATGGCCACCCCACCACCTTTTTATGGGTTTTGTCAAGTCTTAGGATGTTATACCCCTGTGGTAAGATTCATTCGTATTTTCCTTCTTGTTTAAGCCATGTTTCTGTGGTCACTTGTATGCCTGGGGAGGGATAGGCTACCCAGGCATGCACATCAGAAAGTTTGTTTCTTATACTTCTATAGTTAGTTGTGCATGGATGAAGAGTGTATGGTTTTGAGGGATGATTATTTTGTGATCTGGCAGAATTGTTATATTGTTGAGTTGTTGCAGGACCTGGGTTAGGATGGATGTCACCACAAGATTTTAAGTGAAAAGACTACATGGATAATGTATGAAGATGTTTGAATTTCAGCCTTCTTCTAAGGGAAGGCTTGTTGATTAAGTTGTTGTGGGAGTAATGCTTTATTTTAAACAGATGGGCAGTAGCAGAGGAAAAGAGACAAGGGGCTATTAATAGTTGGAGATAAGTGGTGTTTGGGAAATGACTGGTGTGGGTATGGATAGTTACATATAGGGGTCGGTTTTGGTAAGATGTAAGGAAGGCAGCCATTGCAAGAGATAGTAATATAATTGTGTAGAAAAGTAGCATTGTAGATATGGAGTAATTAAGAATGAAACAGAAGGAAAATGAGAGATGAGGTGGAGTAAAAGTGAAGAATAAATGAATATGTGCTATAACTAGGCCGTTGTTAGAAGTGGTGATCTGAAGGTAAAAGGAACAAATAATTGTTGAAAGTAGGGAGTTGACTGATGGTAGCACTCTGTGGGTGTGTAAACAAAAAAGTAGGAGGAGTCTTTTGGAATGAAGAAGGAGGGCAAGAGAGGAGAAAGAGTGTGAGCTTGCTTAAGGTTTGCTGGAATATTAGAGATTTGAGTAAATTTGAATGGGGAATGTCTATAGTTTTGTGTATGTCTTTAAGAGGGGTGGGAAATAAGTGGAGTTCTGGGTGTAAACCAGGTGCTATAAATGTAATGGAATGGGGGTGGTTGAGGAATTAGGGGAAGGAATGGAGTGAAGCAGGCAACAGCTCCCACACCAGCAGGAGGTAATCACTGTGTGTGTGCTTCTGGAAGTAAACATGCAAGACTGAGGACTTCTATTGAACACTAGAGAACAGGCATTTATACTTGATGTTTTACAATTATATATTATAGGGCACTTATTTCAGGAAAAAGTTTTTCCAAAGAAAGATATCTTCTCACATACGATATACACATGCGCTGCCTCTGTCGAAGTACCTGGTCAGACAGGATATGGGAGGTATGCTATTGCTCTTGGAAACTTAAAAAGGTGCTAGAATAACATGTTTTGCATTAGTGTGCATTTTCTGAAGGATATGAAGTCTGAAACTCAAATGTCTGTCATTATTTAGTGACTTCAGTCTCCAATGATTTGCCAAATAAACACAAATTATATGATTAACAGACAAAGAAATAAGAGCAAAAATCTGTGGATTATATGAAAATATGGAATGTTGGGAGGTATGACTGTGTGAATAGAATGACCAGTGCCTACAGCCTGTGTGACTTCTCAAAGAAGTTAACTAAACTGAGTAGCTAGGATCCCCCTTTAACAAAGACAAACTGATGTAGGTCTAGCCTGATAAGGTTTTTGATATCGTAGTTTATGAGGCACGAGATTATATGTTCCATGGTTTTGCAAATCAGACTAGTGCAGGCCAATGGATCTGTAGTTTCTCTGGTTAGTTGTAGGGCTGCCTTGTATAAGGGCATCATCACTGTAGTTTGTCATACTTTGGGGCAAGTTCTGTAGCTAAACTCAAGTTAAACAATTTGAAGAGGGTCTCCACAAGAACATGTTTGGTGCTGTTTATTAGGCATCCATTTAAATTATCAGGGACTCATGGAAGTAGTATTTTTGGTTCAGTTTTGTGCATAGCTACATTCATGGCAGCTTTGATAGTTCACTAGACCATCCTCAACCTTTCTCTCCAGCTTACGTAAAATGACAACTAAAGCACTTTCTCATACTGGTAAAACTAGTTTGCAAATGTAGTACTTTGACTTCTATAGTACATGGCTTATCAGAAAATCAGTATTTACTGTATTTCTTAGCCAGGCTGGTAGGTTAATCCCCACAGACTTTTTTTTCAACCATGACCCAGGTCATATGAGCACACTAGCAAAGATGAATAAAGAACAGACAAAGAAAATTATCTGACTATTAGCATTGTGTGTGGAATAGAGCAAAAGCCACATCCAAACTACAAATATTTCAGTAATTAAGCATACTAACTTACTGGAACTGACATCAAGGTGGATAAACTAAGAAAACTAGGTAAACTAGTAAGTGTGAACAGTAAAACTCTAGTCTTCCTTTCTTTGACAGAATTCTGTGTATGAACCCTAATTGAAGTCCAACAACTTTCTAAAATGAAACTTAAAGTAAGACTGAAAGTAGTGTGCATAAGCTAAGCAAACTAGTTTTGAGGTTACAAATTACATTACATGACATTAAAATTGTCTAATGGCAGAAGGAGGCATTCAGCTTATCTAGTCTGTCTTTTAAGTGCATCTGATGTTCTACCTCACTGTGTGGTTAGGAATAGATTCAGAAGACAGTAAGGTATTCTAGTCTGAGTTCATAGGTTTATACTAGGCTGTTATGAGGACCATTTGTAGCCTAACCAACCATCCCACCAATTTACAAAGATATGAATTAATGCCAGAACTTGGCTTAGTTTAATTTCCTTACCATAAGGACTAGGGAGACCAGACTGGGGGTGTACTTATGATTGCCATCAATTTCACTACATTATGATATGCTTAAAAAATAGTCATGGAGCTACTCAGCTGTACCTCTAAGGGGAGTCTGTTACACAAAAGATGTATTCCATGTGAAATATATCTATCCTGCCAACAGGTCCTATTTATATTTTGGTGGTAGTTTACGTCTCGAGTGGGTTAGGTTGATATTTGTTTTGTGGATGTGTAGGAGGATAACTAAGACTTGATATTTTTGGACTCTGTAGGCAAGGCAGAAATGTCCTCTCATACTCAGTATGAAATATAAAAGAGTGGTAGGAAACGGAAAAGAGTGAGATGATGGTCATCTTGCACTGGAGCTCAGATCTTTGATGGATTCCTTTGCATGCCCATGCATTGAATGAGCCTAATTAAGCACATTTAAGGTATGGGAGTTTGTAGAAGTTATGCAACTTCTCTCTTCTGGACACTTGACATTAACCTTTATTTCTGAGTATAAATTTCAGGAGTGATGCTTCTAAGTAGATTCTAGTGCTAGTTGCTTCATGAGTGTAACACATCAATAATCATTCTGCTTTGGATGTTACAGAAGGAATATTTTTCTGTTTAACAACTGGTACATTAATTTCTCACATCAATGATATACCCTATTCTGCCAATCTAAGAATTTCTTCTATGAATCAATTTTTTACACTCCTATCCTAATGTGAGGGTCTGCATGTAAATCTTACTCAGAGTGTGGTTACCTCCTGATTAAATAAATAAATAAATAAATAAATCAAGAAGCACACATTCTCTAAGAAGGACTTGTAGTTTATCCCTACCATGGTTCATTAATTGGTAATCTGACCCTGAACCCAAAGATCCAGCTACAGAATCTACAGGTGTTTTCATGTGGAAGAACAGCCCATGTCTTGTGATTTGTTTCCTTTAAGTTATTGTACTTGGACCCAATATTTCCTCTTTGAAAGCAATGTGTTGTTTGATGGGATTTGTGGCATTAATGAGGGTGGATTAGGTCACACAGCAGGCAAATGGCGATGGAAGGAATCAAACCCTGTACCCTGGGCACAGGAAGCAGCTCATTAACAGTTCAGAGCTTTCATCTCCTCTGCTAAATGCCAGTCAGATGCATGATTGCTGGTGCATCTCTTGGTACTTTAGATATTTTTGGTAACTTACCAATGTTTTACATCCAGAAAGAAGGGAACTTACAGTGTATTCTGCTCTTCACAGATCACGATTAGTGAATTTATACCAGTGGAATTACTATCATAATAGAACCCGTACATAATCTTGCTCCCTATATTTGCTGTTAATGATATTTGGCTACAATATTGAGCAAGTCCTTGGTCTTCGTACGGTTGAATGAGAGTCTCAGACTTTAGGTAGCTTCTGCAAATTCATATAGTGCAGCCTGTAGGCCACTATTGCTGGCTCAAGAATAGAAAAGTCATATGTATACTAAATCTTTGGGCTCTCTTCCAATGTGCTTCTGCTGCAGTGCACTGTCAAACCTAATTATTCTGGCATGCTGCACTGACTGGGTTAGAGTGCAGATTATGTTTTACCACTCAGGCAATCTGTCCAATTGCTACTATTACTGGACTCAATCAGTCCATTCAATCCTCCTGGGGGTGAAAGGCAGACTCATTTGTTTCTTGAAGAGGGTGAGCATCACATGTTCCATTCATTCCCTGGTCAAGATGAGACCTTTATTAATCCATTCAATCCCCTAGTGGTCAAGACTCGGGTGCAATTGAGCAGACCTATATTACGATTACATGCAAGTCCTCCTTCCATATGCAGCCTAACCCCTCTCAGCAGTGGTTTGTGGCTGGTGCTGACATTGTTAGTTAAGAAGGTCCTTATGAGTGCCTATGTATCCTCTAGGACAGCTTCCCTAGTTTACATATAGCTCAAGCCTCCTAACTTAGTGGCTGCAACCACCAATATCCCAACCTTGCTGTAGAGGTCAGTGGTGTAGTGGGCCACACCTCCTGGTTCCTCATTGGATAGCTGAGACACCCACCTCCCTAGCTTAGATCCTTCAGCATGAGCTGCTAATTAAACATCTGGGTTATAATCAAGGCCACTTTATTCAATGGAGTAAGGCCAATTGTAAACATTTTTGAGCTTACTTTTATTGTGTGTATCTTTGGAGTAAGTCACAGTAGTTACAATTCATATATGGATGTCTTACTTGCAGTTAAATCAGAGTATTCTTTTCAAGTGTAATGGATGGAACAGCCTTTGATCACTGAGGTTTCATTTTACATTGAATGGATTACATAAACTACATTTACTTTGGAACTGTTGGTCTCTGAGTAAAGGCATCCGAGCCAGATGAACTACCTGATCATTCATTGCTGTATGTCAATTCATGTGGGTAGGTAGTCTATGGTAACTAAATAAAAATAAAAAGTACCGAGCTACAAGGCTTAGCTGGCTAAAATACAAAGTTTAATAAGCAAAATACAGTAAAATACAATAAACAGATTGAGCGCTTTCACAGTGATCACACCGCTTTCTCAGACATTCTCAATAAAACAATTAAATAGGAATGCAATTCAGCAATCAAACCAATAAAAGACCAGCCTCCAATTAAAACAATGTATAAAATATTAATGTTTCAATGGACGTGCCTTCAGGAAAGGTTTTAAAGTAAAAACACCATTAAGACCTGGGGGTCTTTCTGCACTGAGAAGCACTATCCATTTCTGCTCTGCTGCCTCTGTGCAATTAGATAAATCGCCACCCCTCAGATCGAAATCTAAAATTTGGAGTACAAAAAACTTAAAAGTATGTGTTAACCCATTTTGTAAAACATGCAACGCTAGGGCATTATTCTCTTTCTTATTCCTAATGTCCCTTAGATGTTCTAAAATTCTTTCGTTGAGGGATCTATTAGTCTTGCCTATGTAAAAAGCATGGCACAGCTGACAAAAAGCAAAGTAAACAATATTAATCGTCTTGCAATCTGCATAGAAGTCAATGTTTATAGTAAAACCTGTATTAGGATGGATATATGATTGATAAGTATAAACATGTTTACATGCTGAACAGCCTCTACAAGGAAAAGTGCCAATTCTACTAGACTCAATCATATTACTAAAAGAGCAGGATCTATAACAGAGATGCTTCTTCAAAGACTTATTATTCCTAAAAGAAAAATAAGGTGTCTCACCAATCTTCCCTCTAAGTTCTGGTATACCATTCAATAATTTCCAGTTGTCTTTAATGATATCACAAAAACTGTTGGTATCACTAGAATATTGTAGTGAAACCCTAAAAATATCTGTATCAATATCCATGGCATAAATGTATTATTATTAGGTGAAACAGCCTCAAAATGGGGTTTACACCTACTCTCTCTCTGTGTCCAAGCTTCTGAGATATATGCATCTATCTCTGATTCAAGGTAACCTCTCTATAAAAATTATTGTTTCAACAATTTAAGGGCTGTATGTGCAGTTAGGTCATCACTGTGTAACTGTAACAATCTATATACCTGACCCTTCAGACCATTACAAGATATGTGTCTAGGATGCATGCTTTTTTGTGCAAAAGAACGTTCTTCCATGTAGGTTTCCTATAGATACTGGTTGTAAGATTATCTAAATCAGATTTATTTAACTGTACGTCAAGAAAATCTATACACTCAGCAGAATATTTGTATGTGAATCTAAGAAAACTAGTAGTCTTATGCAAGTAACACATACTTTTAACTGTTCCACATTACCTCACCACAATAAAAACATGTGGTCCACAAACCATGCATACCAATAGATACAATCAAAATAAATATTTTCATGTGTCAATAAAAAAGTATTTTCCCACTGTACCAGTGCTAGGCTGGCGTGGCTGTTTGCTCAAGCAGTGCCCATAGCTACACCAACCTTCTGCAAAAAGAATTCACGTTCACAAATACATACATTGTTTTCCAGCACAATGTCAAATAAAGAACAAATAAGTGTAACTTTGTCACCTGTAAAACAATCATTCTCAGTCAGAAATGCCCTAATACTGTCTATCCCCCAATCATTCGGAATCCTTGTAAATAAAGACTAATGTCTAGCGTAACAAATTTTTAATCACATTGCAGTTCCGCATTCAACAGAAGTAGCTCCGTGTGTAGCGATTTTTGATTAGCCCGTATACCAGCATACGGGCCAATTAAAAATCGTTAAACATGGAACTATTTCTGTTTAATGCAGAACACAAGAAGCTCCATGTTTAGCGATTTTTGATTGGCCCGTATGCCAGGTATACAGGCCAATCAAAAAAAAAAAAAACAAAAAAAAACAAAACGGAGGCTGGCCGGGATTTAAACCGGCAGGGCAGGACTCGGGATCAGGCTGCTGATCTCAGGACAGTCCCGCCCAAATAGGGATGTCTGGCAACCCTGGAGTAAATACTGTAACGGTAACCATTTGAAATGTTGGGACCCACTAGAGTGAGTCCAGAAGCACGTAGACTGAATGGCAAAAAAAAAAACGGATTTACATTTGCTATGTCCAAGATAGTCTTTTCTTGGAATATTACCTTTTCTTCATGGTATGGCAATCTCAGAGTTGGTATATATAAATTTGGTGGGTATGGGAGGCTTGCCCCCCTGCATAAAAGAAGTTTAAAGGAGAAGAGCAATGTTTGAGATTCATTCTTCTCATGGGTTTTTGGACTTTTTTTTTGGCTTGTCGGCACTCAACATTTTGAGTGCTTTCGAAAGGGAGTCACGGTAACACTGCAGTAATCAGTAACAAGCAGAAATGCAACAACACCAGTGATCAAAAAATGCAATCAGTAACCAAGTTACTATTATCTTAGATAACAAAAACAAAAGTTGTGCCTGAGCTGAGGGCCAAAAAGAAGAAGAAAAAAAGGTCATCTCTGGAGTTGAGTACCAAGAAAACAAATACTCTTCTTTAACAACTGTTGTAAACCACTTGCTACAAATGTTGCAAATGTCTTGCTACTGCTAAATATCACACACAAAGCACTGAAGCACTTCAATCCTGATCACAAGTGCAGTATCACACTCACTTCTGAATATCATTTCTTTACTACCACCTGATCAGCATCTGCTAATTATGCCCTCCTAACATCTCGTGCCCTGGGTGGCTGCCCCCTTCACTTTCCCCTAGCTATGCCGCCAAACGCAAGTAGTGAAAAATAGTAGCAAAGTTTCAAGGCACAGTACTGAAATATTATTTAAACTTAATAATACTTACAGTCAGCAAAACAAAAGTGAGGTGATTACTACACTTCCTCCAAAAAACAAGTGCTATTCAGGCTGGATACAGAAATGACAAAAATTGACTGCGTTTACATATTGGCCAGTGCCGACAAAACAGTATGGCAAAACAGGATAGCTTAATAACTTATACTGGGTGCAAGACAGAGGGGGATAATTGACTGGACTAGAAAATTGCGCAATAGAGCAATGTTATTTAAACTCAGTAACACAACAACCTGCAGAAAGAAATGCCAATTTCAGCAATGTGTCCAAAAGAAGTGCAGTAATTAACCTTATAAGCTGAAAAACAGACAATGATTTCATTGTATGTAATAGGTTCATACTGCCCTTGCAGGTTATTTTAAGCTTAGCCAATTTCCCTTTAATAGGTGAGAAACAAATTCTGTACCTTATGCCTGTGAGGTAAACACTTTAACCATTAAGCCAGTCCCAAATCCTGGTAAGGCATTAGTAAAATTAATTACAGTAACACAGCTAATTTGTGACAAAGAAGGCACTTAAAGTTTATATTCTGTACATCAAGAAGGAAAATTGCTGTACCTGTTGCAGTCTAGGCTCCTGTACTTGATAACCAATTAGATAAACAATGGTTCAGGCACAGCAGTATGTCAAACTGAGCCAGCCTCCTGGTATTTAAAGTCTGTAAGGCTCTCTCCCTACAGGAGCCAACCAATCAATGGGTGGCCAATGCCCCTGCAGAAACAGGCCAATCAAAAACAAGCACTCTGATCCTTTGCTGGAAACCAAACTCAGGTAGCTGTCATGTGGTAGCTTCTGATTTCTCCAAAGGATTGGGCATTGCAAACCTAGTCATAGGAAGCCAATGAAGTCTTTTAGGTTGCATCGAAGCAGCAGGACTCCAGATAGAAAAGAGCTTTGCTGTGTTTTTCTCCTCCTCTGGGTGGTCTATTACATTGAATACCTTGTGGAACCCAAAAGTGAGAAGACAATTCTTTTTTTCCACTTTTCCAGCCTTGCTTATGCACATACTCAAGCAGATAACATGACCTTCTTCCACTCTCTGAAATATGGGAGATATAACTTATGTTTTCTCCTACTTTGCCTAACTACACATATCTAGTTATGCCTCAGGGAAGAAAAAACTGCTAGAGTAGTTTCACCTGCCAGCTCTTACCTGTAGTTACAAAGTCGTCTGCAACCTAATAATTACCCAGCAAATGTATATGTGCTACCAGAAAATTACAAAGTAATTTTGATGGATATTTTTTTCAATATGCATAAAATGAGGCATTCATTTAATACAGTTGTCATGTTTTATGTAATGAGCTATATGAACATATGGTTGAAGAAGAGGATAGAAGAAATGAAGTGAAAAATTACAGACTGGTTCGCATAAGAAATATAGACAGCATATGTAACAATGAAAAAAACTGAGATTTTAGACTAAAGATACCCAAAATGCCCCTAAAGTCAGAAGATACAACCAAACATACTGGTTTTGGGTGACTTTAATTACCCATGCATTGACTGGGTAAATTATAGATGTTCTAACTCACTTGCCCAAAGGTTCCTGGACTTTAACTCCAATGCCCTGGACCAGCTGGTTGTCACACCCAAAAGGGGCTCAAACATCCTGAAATCCTGAATCTGGTGCTCACCAACATGGGGGACTGCTTCACCACCCCCAATGTGTGGCCATCCCTGGTGAGATCTGACCACAAATCAGCCTTGCTAGAAGTAACTATAACACAAGACCCCCCCCCCCCCTTACCAGCAACTAGACAAAAAAAAAACTTCTCCAAGGACAATTATAACTTCTTACTTGACAGCATAAATAGCTTCATAGCCCATCCCCCCACTGATGGAACAGACACCTATGCTAAGTTATACACCAATGCTTTATACAAGCACCTGTACAATTGTATTGACTCGGTCATACCTGATAGAATCGAAGCAAGATCTTCAAGGATAAACAAACCTGCCTGGTGGACAACTGTACAAACTTCTCATCACATATTCCCCAAAGTATTCCTAACACTTGTCCCCACCTCGTATCTCTGAGAAGAAGGTCTTAAACGCCCTCTCCAAGGCCAGAAATACAGCCTCTGTGGGACCAGACAATATCCTGGGCTGTGTTCTACATGGGTTAAAACAGGAATTAGCATTCACCATTAGGCATGCTTTTCAATCACAGCCTAAGCATTGGTTTTGTCTCAGCAGAATGGAAAACAGCTACCGTCATCCCTTTGCACAAAGGGGGTGTATCTACAGACCCTGGGAACTATAGACCCATTAGCCTGACCAACCTTATCTGCAAGGCTATGGAACGAATCATCATGGACATTATTAACAAAGATATAGGAAATCTCCAAATGCTTGATCCTCCCCAGTTTGGCTTTTTCAAGAGGTCAGCATGCCTGTTAAACTTGGTGGACTTCTTTGAGACAGTCACCAAAGCCCTAGATGAAGGTAAATCTGTGCATATGGCCTACCTTGACTTAGCCAAGGCCATTGAAACAATCCCCCACTCAGGCATCATTGATAAACTCACCTAGCTGGGTATCAACCCATATATTGTCAGGTGGGTTGCAAAGTGGCTTGCTGATAGAACTCATACAGTCGAAATAGGGGACTCCACCTCCTCCAGCAGACCCGTAACCAGTGGTGTTCCACAGAGATCAGTTTTAAGACCCCTACTGTTCGGAATCTACTTCTCTGAAGTGCAGGCTAAAACTAAAGGACTGTATCTGACAAAGTTTGCCGATGACTGCAAACTGGCAGCAATCATTGAATCCCCTAAAGATGCCAAAATCCTTCAAGGTCTTATGCAGACTAATGACTGGTGTCAAAGTCATGGTCTTAAACTTAATGCAAAAAAATGCATTATCATCCCCTTCAGCAAGGGTGATGTTCCTGCAAACTACCACATCAGTAGCAATACACTAAGCACACAGTCAGTGTTGAGAGATCTGGGCACATATGTAGACAGAAACCTTAACGTTGATCATCATGTCTCCACAGTGGTAAGAAGGGCATTTTATATTGCTCATCTCATAAGTAAGGGCATTGCCTCCAGAAAAAAAAAGAGGTTATAACCCCCTTGCACTCTTCCCTCATCAGGCCAATAACAGAGTACAACACTCTCTTTGGTATGTTTCTTTCCAAACATCTGCAGCAATTGGGGAGACCACAAAGGTTCCTTATAAAGAAAATTCAGTGTCTTTGAGATCTTTCTTTTGTGGACAGACTGAAATCATTGCTACTTTACTCTGTGTCATACAGACTGGTCAGAGATGACCTGTGCCTTGCATATAACACAATCTCTGACCCAACTTTAATGGAAATGCTACACATTCATAAGTCAAATGGCACATGGGCCACTCGCTCAAAGGCCCTTAACCTGGTATGTGACATCAACAGAACTTTGTCTAACAGAGTTTGCCCCACCTTTGGAACAAGCTTCCTATTCATGATAAACAAAGCCCTTCATTGGGCCTATTTAAGTGTAATTTGGATGACTGGATAGGTCACTGGAAATTCACCCTGGGGGTTCTACCTGTGTCCCTCTTGGACAGGGGCAAAAGGTGCTGATTTTAGTGTCTGCTTGAACCAGACACCATTGGGAACAGGGGTTGAACTTGGCTAGGCTTGTAATAGCCCTGGGGAAATTAGCCTAGTAATCTCCTATGATCCTATGAAAAGCAACTACTCTCAGTCTACAAAGCCAGTAAAACAGGAGGTCAAAGTCTCTATTCCAACTCAGTGGAGAAAGTAATGACTTCCCTGCCTTTAAACATTAGACCCAACCTGAACCTTTTGGCCTTTAAGCAAACTTCTTACTAAGTCCTGATTATGCAACAATGTTATAAAAAAGTTGCTAAATTTACAGCAAATACCCATTTCAGAAACCACCACTGTATAGCACTAAAAATCCTAAATTGGTTAGAACTACCCCATCAACTTACATATACACATCTTCTTACCACTTATAAAATTATTCAGCATCCATCTGCTTGTCCAGCACTACATATCATGCTATGCAACTTTGTTTCCAGTCGGTCATTATGATCCAATGATCAAAAACTCTTGTCTGTCCACAGACTTATCAAATCTGCTTGGCATTGTCTGTACTCATACCATGTGGTTAAGGCCTGGAACACCTTACCTGTATCCATCAGATCAATACCCTCTCTTCATCCTTTAAAGCCATTCTGAAATACTTCCTAGCCAAAATCTGTCTCTGCTCTTGCTCAACACATGGATTAACTCTATCCCTAAATGTGAACAAATACATATTCATGCATTCTTTCTCTCCCTCCTTCACTTACTTCCGTACTTCTATCAATTTCTATCCCCTTGCTTTCTTTCTAACTATATCATAAGCCTGCTTTTCCTTTCACTTCATATTGCATTTCCTGTTTGTCTTATACTAAATTACCTTTAATTTATCAATGAACTGGGTAAAAATTCTCTAAATATTAAATCATAGTTATATAACTTGTATCTGTTCTTAATAATGTTGTCATGTTATGTCTAGTTTGGAGTAATTTTTTAAATAATAGATGTTTTTGTATTATTTTCGAAGATTGTAAAATTATTGTTCTTAATGTTTTCTCCCCGGGTCTCTACTGAAAATGGGCTCCTACACAGTCAGACTTTTCTGGTAATTAAATGACAATAAATAAAAATAAATAATATGTCCTTGTTCAAAACCTGGATGAACATGCTAACTTACATAACTTAACACTCCTGCCATCCTTGATTATAGTCCCTAGTTACTTATGCCCTGCTTTCCCCACTTTCTCTAGTCTCTCACTTTTTCCTCCCTTCTACTCATCTTTTCTCTACCCTCAGCCATCTCACCCATTTACTCTCTTCTATATTATTAATGAATGTCATTTCTGCACAATGCCAATAACTCATACTTGCTATCCAAATTAAACTATCCCCGGGATTCATGAAGCTTGCACCAGGCGCAGGCGGAATAACGCCAAATATGGCCGTCGAGCGATTCAGGTACGGTCCAATACCACGTGCACTACCGGGGTACGCCAGAACTGCGCAGCCCTCGGCATAGGTATGCTAATCACCCCATGTGCAGTGTCGCACCATGCAAATGAAGGCATATAGCGATTCATGAAGTGGTGCAGGTGTAGCGTAAGGCCACGGAAATGTAAACCAAAAAACACGGTTTACATTTTCCCAAATAGAACATCTGAGCTATGGAAGCAGACCAGACTCATGTATTACAAAGTTAACATATGCCAATGGCTAAATACACAGCCAATGGCATAAGAAAGGATGCACAACACCTAAAAAACAACTTTAATGTCATGTCCACAGTAATGCAAAGTACAACCGCAGGGCATGTGTGCGCAAACTGGAACATAAAGAAAATATATAAAAATGTCATAAAATCGCAATGTAATACAAATCAGGTGTACACCATAATACACAATGGTAGGCATGGAACACCACAACCAAGGTGCAAGGGTTGCTAAGGGCCTGCGACAGTGTTCGGCACGGTAACTATGAATTAGTAGTCAATGCCATGCAAATGAGGCAGATAATACTGAATCGCAAATGTCCCGTCGGATGAAGGTTGAACCATATGGCGCAGCACTATAACACCGAGGAGTGGCTCAGAGGAGATACATGACATCACCAGAGGGGTGTGCCACCATAGCAGTAAGCACATTGGAACAATGCAAATCTGGCCTGGCCATTGCTAAGCAAAGCTGCAGGACAGGGGTGGGGAGGAAGGTATAGAATCGTTTAGTTGAGAGCACACATGGTGCCCAAAAGCGCATGTGTATGGGGATGAAAACGTGCCCGAAACCCAGTAAGCGGATGCATGCGGCGCGAACAATAGCACAAACAGGAAGGTCAGGGGAAGACAAGACGAAAATGCCGAAATAGGGTAATTGGCATACTAATGAGCAATCAACACCAATCAACTCGCAGCGGCCAATCGACGGCAGCTGTCAAGTCTGCTCACAGAAACCTGCAAAACAGGATAGGGGAGGCATTGGAATGCAAAGAAAGGAGGGGAGGCATTGGATTGCAAAGATAGGAGATCTGTCATAGCAGAGCAAAGCAAACCGACAGTAGACTGGCAATAGCAAACATTACGCAAGATACGCCAGGTCTAGGAAAGTACAAATTAAAGCAGGCTGCCGTATGCATGCCAGAAAATGGTAGGTGGAACATGCAGAAATGTAAAGGGAAGGTCAAGAGGTAATCCACGGCAGCCATATGTAATTCAACACCAAAGGTACCACAATAGTAGTTCTGGTAGTAAAACACATAAGATACCCTGTAGCTACGATCGTACATACATACCCTATGACATCATCGGTGTTCACAGCACAATAGTATAAAGTGTGAAAGCACCCAACACACACCTGTGAATTCCAAAACACTGCACCATAGGTGTAAACACACGGGGAACTTTTAAAATGTACACGTTGGGAGCTGCCATAGCTGTGATTCATCAGCATGTGTTAGAGACTGACGGTGTTGTGGAGGATGATGCCGACAACCACTGCAGGCCCCGGAGGAGGAGAAGAGTGTTCAGACCAAGGGTAACCTACCAGGGGCTACATGATCTGGAGATAGTAGAGCGTTACAGGGTGGACAGGGACATCTTACAGCAAATAGTGGAACTGTGCCGGCCACGCCTGAGAACGAGAAATAACAGAGGGGAACCCATCCCAGTGGACACGAAGGTATGTGTAAGCATGTGAATACTAGCCACAGTTTCCTTTCAAAGGCCAACTGGAGATATAATGGGGATCTCACAGGCATCAGCATCCAGGGTACTACACCAGTTCCTGGATGCCATGTTACCACATGCCAATGAGCATATATACTTCCCCCGAACTCAGGAGGAGTTGGCCAGCAATATGCGTCACTTCCACCGTGTGGCACACTACCCAGAGGTACTGGGTGCGATAGACTGCACGCACATACACATCAAGTCATCACCCGGTGAGCATGGTAGGCACTACATAAACCACAAGGGATTCCACTCCATCAACTGCCAGGTCGTGTGCAATGTCCAGGGCATAATCATGGATGTGTGTGCTGGCAGCCCTGGAAGCTACCATGACTCCCATATCTGGCATGCCTCACAGCTGTATCAGGTATTTGTCAGGGGGGACATCCCACATGGCCACCTTGTGGGGGATGCTGACTATGCACTGGAGCCATGGATAATGACTCCCATCAGAAATGCACACACACCCATGCAAGAATGCCATAATGAGGCACACGCACAAACCAGATTCATCATAGAGCGTGTGTTCGGGATGCTGAAATCATGGTTCCGGTGCTTGGACACATCTGGTGGAGCCTTGCAGTACTCTCCAGGCACGTGTGCCCACATCATCATAGTATGTGCCATGCTACATAATATGATCCTGCGGAAACAGCTGCAGCAGGGACAAAATGGTGAAGGCCCTCATAGCCCACCACATTTGCCAAGGCCATCACAGGCACAGAGGGATTCAGACCATGAACACACTGTGCCAGCCCCAGTAGGCAGATGGAGGCATGCCCAATATGCCTATGCCTTGGCAAAGAGGGAACGTATAGCACGTACGCTGACAGTGTAGGCCCCTTTGGACTGACACACCTCTCCACCTGCACACACAGTAAAATGGATGGCACACAAGCACGACCACCTGTAAATTGCAATTTATAGGTGGACCACTGTGTGAATCCTACATAGGCAGCCCACAAACATTGTACACACAACAGCTATTGGAACACGGAATGTCAACACCTGAACAGTACATGTGCCTATCAGCATATGTTGGTGCTGTGTGTATAGGTTCCCAGGTACATCGGTGGATACATGGCCGATTATCAGAGGCCATACACCAAACGGGGCAAACAGTGTCCGCTGTCGCCACAACATCGAGTAACCAACTGTCGCGTAGAGGAGCAGAGGCAATCGTGGGAGCACATGTGTTTAAGCACTGTTCTGCAGACACTCAGCATGGAGTCCCTGCTGCGTTAATGAGGGGCTCCACATAATATAATCATGGATGTTGTGTCAAGGCATGGGGTGTACCCATGACAGGTATTCGTCACCCCAGCATGCTCCACCCACGGTCGTTTGAAGGTGTAGCACAGTATCGTGTGTGGCTCACTGTGATATACATACCCAATGCCGGAGCACATACAGTAAACATCACATGGACATACCATTAACTGGACTCATCAATATGTAAACTAACTGAGTTACCCATGTGACTGCAGTATGGAGTAACAGCTGTAGTATACTCCACGTACAAAACGACATAACACATGTACAAATCCCAGATGGCCATATGTTAAATGCAGTGACCGTCGTGCATGCTCCCGGTCCCACGTCCTGCAAGGGATGTAACGTAATCCCGAAGGCACAAGTAATGCATGTCAGATGCAGGTCATCAGATCATATGTTTAGCACACGTTACCGGGAATATGCATTGCCCACTGCTGGTAAGTGACGTTTAAATATGACTATATGGATATGCGCAAAACAGGGATAAGCTATCCGAATATCGCACAGATCACGGTGAATGATGTCCAGAACAGGTGAAACCAGCATTATTTATCCCTGTACTAATAGTGCCTGCTCTGAAGGGTAAAATGACCACTGCCAGGTGTAGAACACGCAATCATGTATAGAGTCACCTAACACTATTGCTAGGCAAGATGTACCTATGGTAGGGTTGCCACCTCTTCAAAGTACTAATGTGGGACATACGTCAGATGTCTGCAGGCCGACACAAACACCCGGCCAGTACAGAAAGCAGAACTGCACTGTTTTGCCTAGATAAAAGCTCATTCTTGTAATGTTTACTTACTTATTCTGTTTGTTGGTTCAGATACAGAATAACTGTTTTATGAGATTATTACATACACTATAGGAAATAAGTATGTTCTAGAATCACAGGACATTTGCCATGTTTACAAATATTTTGCAGGACACAACTGCCCAAAGAGGGACTGTCCCTCGCAGAGTGGGACAGCTGGCAACCCTAACCTATGGCAGGTGTGTAATGTGACAGGTACAGACACAAATGTGCGGAGTCCAGGAAACAGTATACACCAACAAGTACACAATGAAAGGTGTAGCTTGCCTGTCACTTTCCCCATCAGATATATATATATATATATATATATATATATATATATATATATATATATATATATGTGTGTGTGTGCACATATATACATATATATAATACAGATAGAAAGGGCGATAGAGTGATATATGTTGATATATACGGATTCAGCGATATCTGCAAATATATATAGATAGGTCAACGACATTCATAATACCTTGGAGGTACAAATACTTAGGATACCACCAACTATGGAATGTGTAACATACCGACATGCGTAACCATGAGGCTGAAAGACCGAAAGAGAACAGTACAACCGCGAGTAATAGTATGATGATATGAATGGATAATTCGTTACCACTGCCGGTGTTGCGGTCCACGTAGATACTGTGTTCAACTGTGTGTGTGAGTGTCATAGTCTGTGTATGTGTGTGTTGAGGGTGCTGGCATCCCCGTGTGACTGTAATGTGTGTGTGTGTTCGCATCATGTGTCTGCTAGTGCCAACTCGGACGTAGATGATTACGGTAGGTGTGGGTATAGCTAGCCATAGGCATACGGTCACCACCTGTCCCACATTAGGAGGGACAGCCCCTCCCTGGGCAGGTGTGTCCTGACATAAAACATTACAAAGGGCAAATGTCCGAGATCGTAGGACATTAATATGTCCCATACATAATGTAATAGTTGCATTAAATAGTTATGCCTGTATGTAAGAAACGTGAATGTTACATGCAATATGATAAGTAGCCAAAGTCCAACAACAATAGGTATGTATTGAGGATAAAATTATGTGCTGTCCTGTGTACTGACTGTGGCTATGTATTGGCCTGTAAACACCGCTGTGTGTCCCGGAAGTGTCCAACAATGGCCATATGAAAAGGTGTCAACCCATGGCAAAGAGGTTCTGTTACCAACACAACCACAATGACTGCAAATATCTGGGACAGAAATACACGGGATAGCTGTCATGTAGACATATCCCTTTACATATCGCTGCAATTCCGGAGGTATGGAAGTATCAACCTCACCTGCATACTATATAGAAACCAATTAACAATGGCCCAATGTACAATCCCGTAACATAAGTCTACTAACTGATAGCTCTTTAATAAGGGACGGAGCCCACACACACATATATATGAAATATGTAGAAATGCAAGCCCCACAAACCTGTATATGGTACATACACCCACTGACATCTCCCACACTAGAAACTATAGCAATACAGACTGTAATAACAGCACAAATATCCAGTCAGTCAATTACAACTGCAGAACTGTCGACATACCTTGTGAGAGACACAATTAAAGGTGCCATGCAAAATTGCAGCCATTGTATAATGGAACAAACGGCGATGTTACAGGTTTTGTTTGCAATAGTCTGTTAACAGATGTTGGGATGACAGGTACACCCACACGTTGAACCACATACTCTAGCTGTCACACACAATCCATGGGGGACATGAATCCAAAGTATACTTGTCTCTATGCATAGCAGTTGCAATTACAAATAACAAAACGCAATACAGGCCTTCTCCCCAAAGGTAGGGCAAATGGCCAATGCCCAAGTGGAGAAGTCAATTATACCCCACTGTTGCTGTGTAATTGGCAAATGTAGTAGCTGCAAAGCTGATATGCAAGTAATTAGTCACTCAGAATCACCAATGGGCGACAGGAAACCACATGTTACAGGTATCGACGTATATAAGGAAGACTTGCCAGACATTCAAACCATATGCTCATACAAAATACCCATGTAAGCAGTGTGAGAGAGATAGAGACGAAAGTACGTAACGATAACAAGGTATGTAGAACACTCGGTATGTAAGTATATGTATAGCATGTTTTGTATTAATTATTTACTGTATGTATAGCTCGTTTTGCATTAATTAAAAGTGTCCACAATGCATAACGTGGGAAAAGGTATTTATGTAGTGATGTCTTGCTGAGCATACTTAAGCTTGTAGAAACTGTGCATCCAGCTGTGGGCCACAAGGTACACATCACAGACACCACAAGGGATGCTACATGAGGGCTTTAAACAGAACAATTACATACAACCCGCCGTCAGTGGTAGGGTATGTCCAACAAGTACGTGCCATAGCCGGGGATAGTATATGTTGATATACTGTCACAGTAGGCATGTGTATGGGCATATAACGACAATGATATGTCTAAGGTGGTCCTGCTGTGCAAGTATGCTTTGCATTATGGGATACTATGTAAAATATGTGTAATGTATAGTATTGTAGGTAGATATGTCAGATATTCTACACAGCATAACAGGCATATCATGCATACCACAGGTATCGTCTATTGGCATGTACAATAACAGGATACATATGGCTTGTAGGCATGGGACATTGTAATAGCATGATAGCTAATCTAAATGGAAGGGCTACCAAGTAACCATGCACGAAGGACATGTAATAGCTTTACAGGTTCATAGTGGGGTACTATGCAGTCTGGCAAGTCTATGTGTAAGCACAACCACAGTGTTCACACCAGTGGCACCTCTCTAGGGTAGTGTCCTGTGATCAGCAGAGCCATGTGTTACCTGCACCTCTGCACAGTACAGCCACTGCAGTGATCCCTGGTGTACATGTGTGTCCCAAACACCAAGGGAGGTATCACATGAACAGTGCTACTGAGTGTCCCTGCGTGATGTACATAGGAGTCATGTTCCAAAGCATGGTGATTGTCCGGTTTGGGAATGTAACCCTCAAGCACATCCCACTCATTGTTGCGTGTGTGCACAAATCCATGAGCATGTTGCTCACAGTGGCATCTGCGTATGTCGCATATGTGGAGTATATCCATTAATATTGTTGTGGACATGGGCCCTGTCTGTTCAGCAGAGGTCACCCCTGAGTATGTAGTATGCAAATGTGTACAGACGTGGTGTCCGTAGTTCAGCCGCATACCTTAGCTGTCAGAGCTCAATAAACGTCATGGCGTGTTAATGTTGTGATATGTAAAGCTGTAGCTGTTGTGTAAGGTACACCCTAAATGGGGTGGTGTACCCTTGAATGTGTGTAGAAGTCTTGAGTTCAGAGGTACAGTGGGTGCCTATGTAGTGGCTACACACCCAGTACAGATAAGTGTGGCCATGTAGAAGGATATCCACGCCACAGTGGCAATACGGTAATCACAGGAGTGGGTGTGACATACGTGTGCACTACAAACATGTACAATGTGACACGTATGTAGAGGACTTCCACCTATGTGATAGTGGGTGAATGGTGTAATGCAAAAGTGATGTCCATGGACCTTGTGTCATGCAGCTTGAGGCCATGATATTCATATCAGGTATCTGTCACAGTGACACCCGTATGGATGGAGTCAGTATCAGCTGGTGGATCAATCATGGTGCTTTGTATGCAGGGGTTTGTAAAGCTAGGCAGGGAAAGTCCCTCTGTGCTAGCCTGTACCTTAGGGAAGCATATACTGAACATGAGGGGCCCTATGACTGAGGACTGTGGTATGCCAAATGTAACTGAAATGCAGTAGGTACTATGGTATGCTACCCTCATTGTGTGTCCTGTCCATGAGCCACGTTGCATAACATCCTGAGACATAGGGTACAATGTGCAGGTGGATGTGTATGTTGTCAATACCAGAATGGAGAACGGTGCTGAGAGGCAATGAGAGGACAATGTAGGATGTGTGGACTCCCATACCATCATCAACTACCCTAGTAACTGTATGAAAGGAGTCCACCAGGTGTAGGGGCCATGCTCTGACCCTAACAAGTCCAACCCAGGTGGCATCAAAGGACCGGAGCCCAACATTGTCTCTGTGAATGACGTCCTTGATGATGTGCCCCATAGCCATGCAGAACAGTCCAGTCAGGTGTGTAGGACTATAGTCCCACTCGTGCATTGTGGTGCCACCTCTGTGGAGTGTGATGAATGTTGCTGTGTGCCATTCAGGGGCCACAATGTGTGATACAAGGCTATTACTGAATATGGTGGCCTAGTGGGGAGACATGTCGTTCAGAGGTTTGTGGACATCATGGCCTGGGACTTTGGAAGGTGACATGGGGCCAGTGTCCCAGGACATATAGAGTGCAGGTTAGTACTGTGTAGGTGTGACCGCAGGGACACCGCAATGTTCCTGCATGGATTGTGGCCCTGTAGTGAGTGAGAGGGTGTAATGTTAGCATTGAATCCATCCACCAGCATGTTGCCAACATCACCTGGGTCTGTAATGTTCCTGAGTGACTGTTGTATGTGACAGCAGATGTGGGTATTGCCAGTGACTACTGACATACCACCATAATGCCTTGTGGTACACCGCGGAATGTGTTGCAGTAATGTTTACATAGCTAGTCATGGAGTATGTGATGAGGGATCCCGTGGCCCTACCGAGGCTGACCAGTGAGCTACCCCACCCATGGGATTGTACACCACTGTGCAACAGCCTCCACCTGTTGTTGTACATTACGTCCATGGAACTTGACCACCAGAGTGGCGTCTGTTATCTGGTGTGTACCATCATGGCTCTGTGTGGCATAGCATGATTCATGCAGTTGTGTACATGCTACTGAAGTGCACTGGGGTGTGTTGCAACATTTGTATGTGCAATGTCCATCTGCACGGGTGTCATGACATTAACAACCGCTGTCATAAGACGTCTGTAGTAGGTGTTGTAGTACTCATGTACTGTGTAAGCTGTGAAGGGTGTGGTGCCGGGATGTGGCTAACAAGGTTGATTAGCATATGTTCGGAATCCACCAATGAGATGATGACCACAGGTGTGGAACACCAGTCACATGTTGGTAGTGTTCATGTCAAGGTTAATGTTGGTCTTGGAGGTGGTGTGTATGGGTTTATCCAGCCGAGTGGAGGTTATGACTCATGGATGTGTCAGTACATGAGTGGCTATCCCAGTTAAGTGTGGGTTAGTGTCAGTCACACATCAGTAGTAGCTGTCTGAGCCCTATTGTCCAGTACACCAACAAATGAGGTCTGGTAACCATGGGGTATGTAGTGGAATCTGTAGCTTGTTACAATGTATATAGTGGTTCCGGACACAGTTAGTTGCATGTGGAGCAAATCTGATGCATTGTGCTAAGTAACTAGCCAGGATGTGTGTACAACATAGTGGGATGTGGGAACACCTCAGCTGTGGGTGTGCCAGTCCAGGTATGTGGCTGAAAGGTATGGTCTGTCTATAACCTGTCATTGCAGGTGTGCTCTGCAGAGCCGAGAGGCAGGTCCCAGTCACTGCAGAGATATTGGAGTGGTGCATTCTAAGGTGTGCCTTGCCTGCGTGCATCACAGAGGAAGATGCAAGCATTGTGTCACATGACCCCATGTCTTGCTTGCCAGTTCCCGTTCTGCCGGTGACTGTTATTGGAAACTGTGCAAGACAGGCAGTATAGAAGCAGCAAGAGCCTTACATGTGAGCTGTACTCCCAGGGCTGAGAGGTGCAGGTCATCTGTGCCAAAGCATTGTGTTTGACCAGGTCAGTCAAAGCGGACAGATACCTGATGCCTGTGGAATGACAGCAGAAGCATAGGCAACTGTTGAAGTGACACAGTCAGTCATTGTACAGTGGTATCAGGTCTGGATGAATGCATAATGCTCCCCAGGGCTTGGCCCACACCTTCAGGGCTACAAGACTGGCGAGCTATTGCATGTCCCTGCACGCGTAGTCTGTGAAGTGGCACCTCAGGGCAGTCACACCAACATGGAGAATGACAAGTCACAGCGTACCTGGTGAGGTGTGGCATGGGTGCATAGGTTATGTTGCAGAACCAGTTACCCGACAGCAAGATGCAAGTGACTATCGCCTTGTGTAGCCTGCTGTGTGGAACTGCAGTGTGACCGCCTACAGAGTCACCTATGACTCGTGTGTTGTGTATGTTATAACACACTATTGGCTGTATGTGATGGGCACACATGAGTCTGTGGGCTATAAGTTGGTGATGTTGTGTTCCGTATGGGGGCTTCCTCTGGTGCCTACACAGAGTATGGAGAGGTACTGCACATGTTGTCCTTGTATGTGTGCCCTGTGGTGGAGATCATGTGAGACTATGTGATGAGTGGGGTGTGTTGTGAATGTTACACATCCCCACATGACTGTCAGGTGCAGTCAGGGTTGGTGACAGCATTACCCCCAGCAGGGCTGCATAAGTGCATCCCCCACAGGCTGTAGTGTCGTATGTCGGGAGGTGAGCATTGAATGTGTACATGAGACAATTGCTCTATTGCCACATGTACGACATATCCATCTTACAGACAGGCAATAGCACTGGTACGTGACAGTTGGACATGCCTGTATATACAACCATGTCTCACAGAATATGTGAGTTACGTGTGTACAACAGTTGTTGTACCATAAGCAAGCTGGAAATCTTAGCACAGCCAGTGTACCTGTGGGAAATGGTGTGGAATGGGTGCTATATTAATTAGTAGCTCATGACATGCTCACAAGTTCTGTACAAGTGCCTAGCATGACCATAAAATATAGATAGGGTGTTGGATAATATCAACCCACAAGTGGTGACGTCAGTCATAATGTGTGGCACCACACTATAACCCTGCTGAGTATGGTGTGCATGTCCATGAACCATTATCACTGTAGATGTTAGCAGTACAGATGTAAAGACAGTACGGATGTCTGATTACAAATACCTGTGTATGTCACAGGAGTGTTCTACCAGTGGCCTGTTGACAGACTCACAACTACAAATGGTGCCAGAGTGACATGTACATATCACACCAGTGCCAGCTACAGTAGAACAGGGTTAATGTGTTGTACTCCACCCTCATTGTAGCCCATACCACACAGACAAATGTTAGGCATCTGTGTATGTAAGGATGTGAATGGCCATGACCTATGAGGAATAGCTGTGTCAGTGTTGTGAACAACATACGGAATGGGCTGTGTGGGTGAGGTGTGTGACATATGTGCACATTCCGATGGATGATATCAGCATTGTCACCGCTAGGTGAACATCCCTGTACCCATTAACTACCACCTAGGCTGTGGTCATCATTATGGACACTGTGTAAGGGATGGTGCTGTGCAGTACACCTCCCTGACTTGGTGACGTCTCCAGGCCCCTTAGGTAGTCATATGAGGTACCCATGTCATGACAGGGTGCCATCCATGAGCACAGAGATCATTGGACAGGCATATACAGCACTGGGATGACCAATATTGGATCACATATCACCTTTAAGGGGTAATGGCCATGCGTGTATGGGCGATACCAGCCTTCACAATCCTCACCTCCACTATGCAGCATGCTGTCTACCTTGCATAAAGACATCTGCTACACCATGATGATGGACATGCTACATGTCCATATCCTGATCTGTAAGATATATGTCATGGACATCCACCGTCCGAATACTAGGATCGCCACATGCTGGACAGATCCCTGTGCCATACATGTGACATACTCCCGCTAAACCATGCAACCCTGTCCATCAAAGCTGCACATGTCTTCCCAGTCATACATGGTGTGATGGCCGCATGGTAGATGTAGTATCAACTGTCTGGATCAGTACTGTGGCACTGATGCACCTCGCGGTGACATAATGGCTGTCTGTTACAGCTAGGAAACCTTGCCCATACATGCTATGGTTCATAAGCATCCCTGCGAATGACGTCCGACTAACCATTGTCCCATGTCTATCACATGTGCAACACAGGCGATCTGTGGCAGGATGTTGAACAGCTGTACAGTGCTGTGTAGATGTATATGGCAAAACACATGCATGTACAGGTTTCCATGCTTATGTGTGCATTGTCACTGCTCAAGTCCATTAAGGCTGTGTCTGTGTTGATATGTGACATATACACAGCATCAATGTCAACAGCATTACCGTGGACACATCCAGGTAAGACAGGTAGACAGCATGTGCAGATAGGTAAGAAAACCAGTGCAGGCAAATAGACATGCCCACATCAAGACAGCATTCACATGGAGTATGAACACTGTAATGAGGTGACACACATATATGGTGATGATATCCAATGCACAACGGGTGTTACATGTGTGTGACACAAACACATCAGTCGTGTCCATGTCATGATGATTTGCAAAGATAACTGTGCAGATGTACTAGATGTCATAGAAATGTATGTGCAGCAGTATCTCTGTACATCTCTGAAACTGTGACCTGTCACCATCATTATGTCTTACAGATAATGCCTCGTACACACCTTCCGGCATACAGCCGCCAGGAGGATGATGTCCTCATCCCGTACCTCCATGAGAACTACGAGGTGTTGTTCAGCCATGTGCCACAGCATGCCCAGCAGCGGGATGACCTGTGGCAGGATCTTCGCAGGAGGGTGAACAATGTTGGTGGCCATAATTGCACCTACCGGCAGGTGCACAGACACTGCACGGACTTGATACGACATGCAAAACAACGTGCCACTGCAATTACCAGGGAACAAGGTGGAACAGGTGGTGGGCCACCAACCCAGCCCCCACTCACACACACCGAGGAGCTACTGGCCAGTCTGGGGACACCCTCAATACAGCATCCAGAAACTCTAGCTGCCATCGTGGAGGTGGGTGTCTCCCAACCAATGAGCCTGGAGTTGCCTGATAAGTCAGTACTGCACATATGGCTATTATATCCCATTTAGTTGCAGGTGTCACTGTACATTATGTAAAGTAACAACATATGCAAGGTATGTGGACACACAAGCTGCATACTACAGTATGCTACCCTGTGTATGCACACATGTGCATACTATATGCTATTATACAGGCGAATGTGTTAACATGCACAGTTCACCCTGTGGCTGTCATACAGTCATGGATAATGTTCATACTGCTGTGTCACCCCTATACAGGTACCTCTGGTGTGCCGCACAGACATGAGTCCATTGCAGGTAAGACTGGCATCAGTATCAGGCATGTTAAAGCATAGATCTATTTGCCATGTGGCCAGTTAACACTTGGACACTTGATGTTCATTCCAGTCACGATATACAGGTCGCAGCACCCATCATTCACACAGGCCACCCATGTGCAATATATACAAATGAAATGATACACCAACTTGAAACCACAGTATTTGTCATTGCTACATGTGTGGTCAGCTGTGCATACAACGGTGGAGGTGTTCTAAAATGGAGGCATATGTAGTATGCATTGAAACAACATGTGTGGTACGCAAACGTACCACACAGTGAGCTGTGATATGGGCAGCCCACAGGTGTCACCATTGTGTTGTGTGCCCCTGCATTGGGTGCACACATTGTGATGTGCCATCTGACATGTCCCAGACATGTAGTGTTCTGGCTGCAATATTGTCACACTATCCCATGACCCATACCCCACATACCAAACATATAACCCGTTGTCTGCATAGCCCTGTGGATGGTGACATATCTGACATCTATGGGTGTATGTCATATGGGACAACACAGACATGTGAGATAGATGGCCATCACACTCATTTGGCCAACACATGTGCACACATGGCCATGGGGGATGGCCAGAGACACGTAGCCACACAGTAGATGTGATGTGTATACACCCTGTTGCACATTGTCCACACATGGTCCACTTATAGCCTTAGTTGACTGATTATACAGTTGATGTGGTACAGTGGACATCCTAACAGCCTGTGCACAGCTAGTGGAGGTGTCACTGAAGTCTACCATAGAAGATCAGTTGCACATCACGACTGTGTCATAGCATGACAGTAGTCACCTGTACAGCTTCCACAGACATTGACATCACATCAGGCCACAGATACTGTACATTTCCCTTGCTGCTGTAGGACATCACCGTTAGCTGTGCACCTCGTGTGTGTGTGTGGTACATCAATGTCATGTGGGAAATGGTGAATTGACATGTCCGCTATGTGTGGACATGGTTGTCAGGCAGCTAAGACCCTGTAGTTGTTGTGCAGGGGTGTCAGCTGTAGGCCTCCAGTGACCTGTCACTTGACACAGCATGGTTTGGTGTGTATACACCTCAGCATCGTGGGTCACAATCCACAGTTATGTCATGGGTATGCATGCAGTTATGGCTATGCAATGTGTACATATTATGCATTGTACAGCAATATAGATGCCTCAAGATGCCATGCAATGGCACAGTGTCTGTACTTCACACTGTATAGCAATGTAGATGGCTCACACTACCCTTCCATGCTCATGCACATTTGCTAAACATGCATTCTATCTGTAGGGCATACAGACAACACCACAATGTGATGCCCATTACGATGCTGTACATGTGTCAGGACACCATTGTGTCAGACATGTATGCATGTTAATGCACACGTCAGCGGAGTACATGTCAAGGTCACATCAGCCATGTGTACTGTGATCCTGTTCTGGTCCACATGGTGTATCACTGGGATGCATGCATACTACCATGATTGTGTGAACTGCATGGCTACTGATATGACATCTGCTTGCTGTAGTGTGCACCCCAGGGAGGTATGCTTACTAACACTATTAATGTCTGAGCTGCATGCCCTCTGCTGTACCACAGGCATGCTGCATGCCATCTGTCAAATCACATGCATGGTGTGTCTGTGTGTGTGTGTGTCTGTGTGTGTGTGTGTCTGTGTGTGTGTGTGTGTGTGTGTGTGTGTGTGTGTGTGTGTGTGTGTGTGTGTGTGTGTCTGTGTGTGTGTGTCTGTGTGTCTATGTGTCTGTGTCTATTGTAATTTAGAGTCTTTCTTTGCATTCACAGGTGATGTAGGTGTATTACCCTCCTGCAGTCCATCTGATGTTAGTGTCCCCACAGCTACTAGCAGTGATGAACATATGCATGAGGTACAGGCAGGGTTGTCAGGGGCTGAATCTGTGCCAACGGTTGCCATCCCAGCTATGTCCCCCTCTTCCCCGCACACAGTTCTGCTGCCAACACATACCGCATCACCAGTGGCCATAGAGGAAGGACAGTCAGCGTCTGTTAGCGTGGAACAGGAATGTGTGGTGGCTACAGAAGGTGCATCTACACACCATGGTGTCAGTGTAATGACTGCAGATGTGCCACACAGGCATGTGGCCGGTGCTGCTCGTAGGAGGACCTCTGGCAGACATGCACCTGCAGGACAGAGCGCAGCAGCTGGTATCACCAGATGCATGTTCCAGACTGTAATGGCGGCACAGGCACGTGCTGAACGGCACACCAGGGAAGAGCAGAGGCTGCAGAGGGCTGCTATCCGTACCCTAAATAACAACATCCAGGCATTGGCAAATGCTCAACAGCAGATTGCAGATGTTCTTAACAGGCGATTGGGTGACATGGTTGGAATCCTTGACCGTGGCATGGCAATCCGCGAGCGTCAGCTGTCTGTGCTGGAACATCTGGTAGGAGTGAGGCGTAGGCCACGTGGATGTAGGCCAGCCACACCACCTAGTGCAGGTCAACGTGAGCGTGCCACCTCACATGCCCGCTCCCATAGTGCCGGTAGCAGTAGCAGTGCAGCTGGTGCTGCGCTGTCCACACCAGGACACAGCAGGCCACATGGACATGGCCCTGGATGTTCCCAGTGGGGAAACGGTTCCAGTGGACATGTGTCGTTGGACAGTAGCCAATCTGTACCTCCACCTCGTAGTGCCCGTGCAACCCCTGGCAGGCACAGGTCACGTGGCCGTGGCCGGACACAGTGAGCTGTACAACCTGGTCTGTACAATCTGGAGCTGTCAATAATACCCCGTGTAGGCCTCACAAAAGGCAGAACTGTGTGCACACATACACGCACACAGCAAAGACATCTGTAGGTTACAACAACAACCACATGCATACTGAACAGACATGTCCAATCATATCACTGGCCTTTACCCACACACATGATGTCATCCATTGGTGCAACCTATGCCCCTGGCAAACATTATTCCCCTGTGCATATGATGAAGCCTGTGCTGCATCCCTGTCATCCACACCATCGGTGCAGGGACATGCTCAAATGGTCTGATGCACAGGGTGAACAGAATAGTGAGAAGTGTAATTTACATTAGTTGTGTAAGAATAGTGAGAGAAGTGTATATTACAATAGTTGTGTGAGAATAGTGAGAGACATGTATATTACAATAGCTGTGTACTGTTGACACGCACCAGACATACCATGTAGTACAGGTTTAGCATGCATTGTTATATGTTCACAGTATGTGTCATGGTAACAACAGTAACAGTATGTTGGTTATGATGCCCTGGTTCCCTCCTTATGGTCTACTTGCATGTGCCTACAGGTAGCACTGTTTGCAGTCTCCCATGTGTAACTGTGGAGTACTCACAGGCACATATGGCAATATCAGCATGCTAAACGTAGCCTCAGCCTGACTGTCTGAAAGTCTAACATACCACAGATGTCCACACATATACTGATCCAGAAGCATGTGGGCAGTTTAATAGGCTACAGTGGCTAGAGACGTGACATCCATACCAGGTCACATCACAGGTATGTTGACATGGTGCAGGGGTTTTACACAGCAGTCTGGCCAATGATAATGTTAGAGGCCACTTGATAGCATGAGGCCTCACTGTGTAGCAGTAATACCCTGTCACATTACAGGAACATGCTCACACTAATGGGGTCAACAACACTATAACGCACACCCCATAGTGTTGAGGTGAGGACCCTTGCCTATGTGGTCATCACCCTCACAGTACTGTGCACCCACACAATGCGACACAGAGAAAGAACATGTACAGGTAGCCAGTGTGGCTGAGACTGATGGCATCAACAGGGTAGTGGACTGCATCACCATGAGGGGTTAGGGATCCTGTGTGTTCTGTATGGTAGCATACACCCTCACTCCATGCACCAGACAGCCATAAATACCTACATACACACACACACACACACACACACACACTGTGGAGACCACAAATGTCGTACACATTTGGATAGCTGATGTGTGTGATACACACACCACACCTGCCTACGTCATGCTTTCCACACTGCAGTATGTACAGATCTCTACAACTGTGTACAGGGGTGTGTGACAATTGGGTTGTATTCCACACCATATGTGGCATATATGGTCACACAAGCAAACACACATGGCAGTACTGTGAATGATACACATGCTATATGATGATACATCTGACAGACATGCAGCAGTATTGGCCGCATTATGTGTACCAACGCTACCTTCGGCAATTGTGCTGCTATATGCACACGGGAGGATGTAAGTGTTACAGATGTCAAGTGACGTATTGTCGGTAACATCTGACTGCTGTGTAGGTGTTATGTCTCCACCGTCAAGTAACGGTAACATAGCGTACTGTTTGCACATGGGTTGGATGGCATGTGACACACCTGTGAGCCGTCCCTGGCAAACATCCATCTACACAGGTGCATCACCACTTTATGTACACACATCCATCCATACCTGCTGTACATCCTACCATACTGTCAGTATGTCACCATATACAAGTGTCAATTATGGGGCTGCATTGCAGCTGCATGTTGTAGTTAGGCACAGATGAGTTACTTACATCAGCTACTGTACATGCATGGTAGCTGCATGCACACTACAGATTGTACATGTGTGTTGGTCCTACATGCCTGTCATGTAGCCATGTTTGTATGTATTGCAATTGGTGGACATGTGTGTTGACATACATAACACATGGACTGTTGTATGATATGATGGGTGTCATGGGTAACTAGTACAGAGGGAATGTTTCCTTGGTCAACATTGCTACCTCATGTACTGTTAGCATTCAACAGCCATGGACCCACCTTCCATTTGTGTGCGTATGATTGCTGTAGTCACTTGTCTGCACAGAGGAAAGCTATGCTATGTACATATGTGGTGTGTGTTTGGTCCATGCACATATCCACTGCAATTACATGTATGACATAGCCAAATATGTGTGTTCGTTGGTGTACAGCGGCAGTCATCTGTCACAGCTGTGTAAGACCCAGGGCCCCTGGTATGTGTAGAGTCAACCTGGTTATGTACAGTGGTATCATTGCAATGCATAACACATGATGGAACCCTGTCGGTACATGTGTAGTCTGCACAGTTGCTGTAAACCTATATACAGTCCACTGGTCATGAGTCACACGATGTTGTGTTAATGTATGGCTGTGTATTGCTGGTCCAATGACATGGTGATGTGTGACGGCTACATTGTAGATTGTGGTGTGTACCTCTGTGATCTACACCTGAGACAACTGTGATAGCTCCTGAGTGTGTACTGGTCAATACATGTGAGTGGCCTTCATGTACATGGGGACAGTAATACCATACTGTGCCCTTCTGTGTTTAGAATCCATGTGCATGCAAGACAGCCCTTTGCAACTGCTAAGTGTGTGAGCATGCCCAGAACGCCGTTGTGTAGCTGGACACACAGTACATTCCAAACTGCGCCCTTCCGTAATTAGAATCCGTGTGCATGCAAGACGGCCCTTTGCAACTGCTAAGTGTGTGAGCATGCCCAGTACGCCATTGTGTAGCTGGACACACAGTACATTCCAAACTGTGCCCTTCCGTGATTAGAATCCGTGTGCATGCAAGACGGCCCTTTGCAACTGCTAAGTGTGTGAGCATGCCCAGTACGCCGTTGTGTAGCTGGACACACAGTACATTCCAAACTGCGCACTTCCATGATTAGAATCCGTGTGCATGCCAGATGGCCCTTTGCAACTGCTAAGTGTGTGAGCATGCCCAGTACGCCGTTGTGTAGATGGACACACAGTACATTCCAAACTGCGCCCTTCCATTAGAATCCGTGTGCATGCAAGACGGCCCTTTGCAACTGCTAAGTGTGTGAGCATGCCCAGTACGCCATTGTGTAGATGGACACACAGTACATTCCAAACTGCGCACTTCCATGATTAGAATCCGTGTGCATGCCAGATGGCCCTTTGCAACTGCTAAGTGTGTGAGCATGCCCAGTACGCCGTTGTGTAGATGGACACACAGTACTTTCCAAACTGAGCCCTTCCATTAGAATCCGTGTGCATGCAAGACGGCCTTTTACAACTGCTAAGTGTGTGAGCATGCCCAGTACGCCGTTGTGTAGCTGGACACACAGTACATTCCAAACTGCGCACTTCCATGATTAGAATCCGTGTGCATGCCAGATGGCCCTTTGCAACTGCTAAGTGTGTGAGCATGCCCAGTACGCCGTTGTGTAGATGAACACACAGTACATTCCAAACTGCGCCCTTCCATTAGAATCCGTGTGCATGCAAGACGGCCCTTTGCAACTGCTAAGTGTGTGAGCATGCCCAGTACGCCATTGTGTAGATGGACACACAGTACATTCCAAACTGTGCACTTCCATGATTAGAATCCGTGTGCATGCCAGACGGCCCTTTGCAACTGCTAAGTGTGTGAGCATGCCCAGTACGCCGTTGTGTAGATGGACACACAGTACTTTCCAAACTGAGCCCTTCCATTAGAATCCGTGTGCATGCAAGACGGCCTTTTACAACTGCTAAGTGTGTGAGCATGCCCAGTACGCCATTGTGTAGATGGACACACAGTACATTCCAAACAGATGTTTGATACTAAACGTGTGGGCATGGCTATTGACATCCTGTATAGTGATGGTGGTCATCCAGGCAACAGATGTCCATTTTCAATGTCACGATGGATGCCTACATTGAACACACTGGTTGCTGTCTTGAAGGGTGTACTGTCTGTGGCGCGTCCCATATCTATGTAGTGTTGTTGTAGTGCTCCATAGATATTTGGTTGCCCCGATCACACCACTGCCGTGTGTTTGTCTATGTCTACCTTGGGACAGTAATATGCTTTCAGACTGCTCACTCTCTATACATTCCCTATCGGCGTCCTTGCCTTTGCGGTTGATGTCACCCACCTAGAAGTATTCCTCTGGGAGTGCTGTGCTCAATAATCTTGGTAGCACGTTCTGTAAATGCGTCATGCTGTAGTGTGTTAGGGTAGTTAGGTGTATGTTCGACTCCCAGCCCTGCCAAGTGTGTGTGTGTGTGTGTGTGTGTGTGTGTGTGTGTGTGTGTGTGTGTGTGTGTGTGTGTGTTTGCGTGCATGCTCCCGTCCGCCTAGGGACGCAGTCTTGCTTTTAGACGCCGCACACCACAGCAGTTTGCTACCGACATCTTTGCCTTTGCGGATGATGACACGCACCTAGATGACTGCCTCTGGGACTGCTGTGCTTATTAATCTCGGTAGCACGTTCTGTAAATGCGTCATGCTGTAGTGTGTTAGGGTAGTTAGGTGTATGTTCGACTCCCAGCCCTGCCAAGTGTGTGTGTGTGTGTGTGTGTGTGTGTGTGTGTGTGTGTGTGTGTGTGTGTGTTTGCGTGCATGCTCCTGTCCGCCTAGGGACGCAGTCTTGCTTTTAGAAGCTGCACACCACAGCAGTTTGCTACCGACATCTTTGCCTTTGCGGATGATGACACACATGTAGATGACTGCCTCTGGGACTGCTGTGCTTAGTAATCTCGGTAGCGCATTCTGTAAATGCGTCATGCTGTAGTGTGTTAGGGTAGTTAGGTGTATGTTCGACTCCCAGCCCTGCCAAGTGTGTGTGTGTGTGTGTGTGTGTTTGCGTGCATGCTCCCATCCGCCTAGGGATGCAGTCTTGCATTTAGATGCCGCACACCACAGCAGTTTGCTACCGACATCTTTGCCTTTGCGGATGATGACACGCACGTAGATGACTGCCTCTGGGACTGCTGTGCTTAGTAATCTCGGTAGCGCATTCTGTAAATGCGTCATGCTGTAGTGTGTTAGAGTAGTTAGGTGTATGTTCTACTCCCAGCCCTGCCAAGTGTCTGTGTGCGTGTGTGTGTGTGTTTGCGCGCATGCTCCCGTCCGCCTGGGGACACAGTCTTGCTTTTAGACGCCGCACACCACAGCAGTTTCCTACTGACATCTTTGCCTTTGCGGATGATGACACACACCTAGATGACTGCCTCTGGGACTGCTGTGCTTAGTAATCTCAGTAGCGCATTCTGTAAATGCGTCATGCTGCAGTGTGTTAGGGTAGTTAGGTGCATGTTCGACTCCCAGCCCTGCCAAGTGTGTGTGTGTGTGTGTGTGTGTGTGTGTGTGTTTGCGCGCATGCTCCCATCCACCTGGGGATGCAGTCTTGCTTTTAGACGCCGCACACCACAGCAGTTTCCTACCAACATCTTTGCCTTTGCGGATGATGACATGCACCTAGATGACTGCCTCTGGGACTGCTGTGCTTAGTAATCTCGGTAGCGCATTCTGTAAATGCGTCATGCTGTAGTGTGTTAGAGTAGTTAGGTGTATGCTCGACTCCCAGCCCTGCTAGGTGTGTGTGTGTTTGCAGCTGCCTTGGGACACAGTAATGCTTTTAGATGCCTCACACCACATACATTCCCTATCAGCATCTTTGCCTTTGCGGATGATGTCACCCACCTAGAAGTATGCCTTTGGGAGTGCTGTGTTCAGTAATCTCGGTAGCGCGTTCTGTAAATGCGTCATGCTGTAGTGTGTTAGGGTAGTTAGGTGTATGTTCGACTCCCAGCCCTGCCAAGTGTGTGTGTGTGTGTGTGTGTGTGTGTGTGTGTGTGTGTGTGTGTGTGTGTGTGTGTGTGTTTCCAGCTGCATGACAACAGTACATTGCTTTTACAGTATTCACTCTCCATAACATCTGTGCAGCGTCTTTGCCTTTGATGCTGCTGTCTGCAGGCTAGACGTGTGCCTGTGTGAATCATGTGATCCACTGATCACGGTAGCATGTTTTGTAACTGCGTGATGCTGTCGTGTGGTACAGTGCTTACGTTTATGTTCTGCTCCCAACCCTGCCACGTGTGTGTGTGTGTGTGTGTGTGTGTGTGTGTGTGTGTGTGTGTATGTATCTATCTACATATATATATATATATATATATATATATATATATATATATATATATACCTATATCTATATATATATATATATATATATATATATATATATATATATATATATATATATATATATATATATATATATATATATATATATATATATATATATAAAATGTATATTGTATATAGATATGTATGTTGGGATTATCACTCTTGACTCTGCTGCATTGTCTGTACGTGAGCACCATGGATGTATGTACATCTGCTATGGCTCTGTGATAGTGCACATACCATGTGCTGTAGTGATCATGGGTTATACATGTGTAGAGACCGGTTATTGTGTTGCTGGGTATTACACGGGCATTGGAAACAATGTTAGTGCATCACCTTTGACTGGTCATATGCAGATCTCGGCAACAGTCAGCAGTGGTTATTACATTGGAGTGTGAGTATGGCTCATATCCGTCTCTAGTAACTGTCAATTCTATGCATCTCAGGTTAACATTACAGACGCACGTTTATCCACAGGTTGTGGTACAGATCCCAGGACTGTATGTGTAGACATTGACATGTGCAGGACTGAGTTGTGTTGGATGCATGGAGGAGTGTCCATGGCCAGTAATGGGGATCTCTACAGCCTGGCAGGTACGGTCTGTGTCTGTCCCACAACCTCCTGTATATGGCTGACACATGCTCTACCTGTGTATATGCAGACACACACACTTACCACAAACAGCTATGGCTATCACATACACACACCCATTGCACCACCATTGGGCCATGCAATAACCGTTGTCCCTCACACACACACACCTACGTGTACATTGGATGGCTCTATGACAGCTCTGGACATGTTAACACCACACTCTGTGCATATGATGTCACCTGTGCCACCACCTGTGATGTGTAACATTGATGCAGGATCTGACTAACCTGGTGCTGCTGCACACGGTGGCTTTATTCCACTGTATTGATGTTAGCATGCTGTTAACAGACAGTGTGTTACTTCCAGGTGTACTTCAGCAGGCATGATGCATTGCAGCTATGACCATCACTGTAGCATAGTTTACAGCACTGTTACTTCTGATGATGTAGTCTCCATCTATGTGCCATTTCACTGATGTGTGTAATATTGGCAGCATGTGTGTCTGTGTGTGCAGTACTTGTGTGATGTGTGTAGTACACATGTATACATGCTTACAAATGCATACACGACATTACATGGGCTTCACCATTCGTACACTAGCTTACTCGTTCTTCCACACATGCACACAGGCTAACACACGCACACACATACTTACTCGGGCTTACTGGCGCGCATGGGTGCAGACACACTGTGGGCAGGTTTGCAGGTCACATCGGTGGTATCCATGGCGTACGCCGTCAGTCTCCTGATGTTCCCTAGGATAGCTCATTACACGTCTCTTACACTGAGTACTGACAGCACACGTGACACTGCTCCGGTGAGGTTACAGTGTTTTGTACATACACACTCATGTTGTCACCTATCTTCTACTTTAATAGTCCCCTTAACCTACACTACATGGTAGAGGCTTGGCCCATATGGCATGACATGTTGTGATTCACTATCCTCAGCCTCACTTGCCTCACACTGCCTACAAATGCTTCGTTACATCTCTGACAGAGCGCTTCCACACATAAGTACCAGTACGCAGTAGCCATGTTGTCTCCAGCTTGCCATTCATCTGCATGGCGTACTAACATCTAACTAAACCTACATTTTGTATGTATATTATCCATATGTCTTGTTTTGAAGCGCAGCGCGTTCTCGTGGCACTGCGCTACGCTTCCACACCAGGGATCGGGGGAGGACAACTACTGGTTCATTGATATCCAAAAGCCGCCACTGGCCTTGGACTTGGACATTGGCATGCTTCTTCAACTGTATTCATACTGTATTTGCAGCTGTCATTGCTCCGTTTAGCAACGTGCAAAACGTTAGTTGCATAACATCCGGGTACATTTCTGCACATAACTCTGCTCTTGCACGGACAGCTTACTGTTTCATGTATCACGTAATTATTACATCATTTGCATAGCTTACACATACAAATGAGGTATGTTGCAAATCCCAACATTGTCCGTGCAATGTTCGTGTTATGGGCGGTCTTGCATGCCCCTGCAGGTGTTTGCTGAATAGCCTGGCAGTCATCTTTCCTTGCTGTACTCTCACTCAATCCATACACGCCGGAGGCTTCATGTATCATGGCCTAGGCTTTGCTGTGTGCTATGTCTATTTGTGGTGTATGCATGGCTGTGGGTAAGTCCCACTATCATCATTGGTAAAGGTGACACCCTATAGGTACTTCCTGTAGACTGCTGTGTCATTTGACATGTCAGCACATACCTGCGGATGAACGTCCTACTGCAGCACTTTTCATATCTTCTGAGTTATCTTGCAGTCAATAATGCTGTTTCCTCAGACATGTATCTGTTTCAGATCATACCTATCAACCTCCTAGTGCAAAACATCTGTACAAAGTCTAACATGATGGGGGGACAGATAGGGGCAGATTCTACATATTGCTCTTACAAACGTAGATAGTTGACAGTATTATAGGTTTTGCATTAGTATGACCTTTCTGAGGGATTTGGGGTCTTAAACACATATGTTTATCATTATTTAATGACGTCAGTTCTCAGGTATTTGGCAGACAGGTACAGATTGTGAGAGGAACACACCACACATATGAGGCATACATCTGCACATTTGTACAGTTGCGAGGTATGTTTCTGATACTGGACATCAATTTCCTTACGCCAATACACACAATACATGGCGCCATCACAGGCCAGTTACCATTACATTCCTATTGCAGGACACACCCACCCACTGGGTTATATTCCTCACACAGGCCAACAGGTGCTTATCCACACTAATTATTCTATCATGCCGGTATTTGCGCTTTCCGTCAGTGGCAGAGCTCACGTACGAGTATGGGGGACTGGACACTGTATCGGTGACACTGCATGACACCCTGAGGGACACATATCTTTTGAGTCTTTTAACCTTGCACATTGACTTTCACAGGCCATACATTGTAATTCACATTTGTGGACAGACATGCTTATGACTTGTACATGTTTTGTAATTTGTCCTGACATCTTTCTTCTCACCTGTCCACCTAGTATCACTAGTTCTGTACATTTCATTAGGACGGGTTACCTTCATACCTCTCACCTGTACACATTATGGGTATACGCCCTGGGGTTTGACCTATGATTCTGTTACATTTGTCATGATAATGTGCCTTTCTGGTAGATTGCTGGCAAGCCATGACGGACTGTGCGGTTAGGTAATCATGACTGACATTTCTATTTCATGATTACTAGCTCTCATAACATTCGTATTCCTGACTACGCAATTATTCTATCAATGGTCTGACTTTGTCTGAGGTATATTTAATATAGTCCCTATTTGTCTGTCGTGTACTATGCCTTAGTCCAGCTGTCTTATTCTGACATTCTGGCAGGTATGGTTACCATCTTGGTCGTACACGTGTCCATCCATGATAATTGCCTACATGACACTGATATAGGTCCCTACGTCTTCCCCCAATGGTTTACACAGTATCCAGTAGATGGGTTGCACCTTTTTGGAGAATGTAGGCGTGTGCTATACCCACATAGGTATATTGATCACTCCCATGGGGCGTACCTAATAGATCTGTGCCAACCAACACCTTGGCCCAATTCTGCATACCCATGATTCCCATACCTGACACACCTCCACAGTACCCATTAAACATGTTTAATGGGAGCGATAATAAAGTGTGGGGACACTTCTGGGCACTCCCCACTCTGCGGATATCAGCTCGTACGTCATACATTCAATCGACCCATGTGTTATTACCCTTTCACCTGCTACTGTTGCATGTACACCTATATCGTAGTTGCAGGTGTGACTTCTTTTGCATCAATGACGGTTGGCACTTTGTACAGGATCAATTTTTGGGGTCCTGCAAAGGACACCTATATTCATGTTTAACGTGTAGAACTTGCAGGCCCTGTCACACTGGTACTTTCCGGGCAATGGTTTGGAAACCATCGGTGTATTCTCCTTTCATGCATGTCTGTCTGTCTATCCATATTAGCTATACCTTGACCTATTTATATACATGTGTTATATGTATAGGGACATATGTTTGTTGTGTATATATCTATTCATGTATCGTGTGTGTATAGATTTATATATGTACATATATACATATGTCTGTACATTCCTCATCTCATAATTTGCTTTGGATTATGTCTGTGGATATATGTGTATATATATCTCCATATCATACCTTTCAACTGTACAGATTTCCACTGCATGTACAGCTGTTTGCCTCTTATCTTTGGTCCGTTTTCATAACCTTGTGTCTATCTGGCAAGTTAGTGGCATATCATTAAAGACTGACGTTGGTAAATAATGACAAACATTTCAGGTTACGACTTCATACCCTTCAGAGAATCCATGCTAGTGACACACCTGTTATTCTATCCACTTTCTATGTTTGTTAGGGCAATATCTGGGGATTGTCCCTATTTGTACCAGTTGTTGTCATGGCTTTGTCCGGTTTCGTACTTTACGGGTTTAACAGGTATGAGCCATGTACATAGAATTTGGGGAAAACACCATTCATTTTCTATTCTGTGAGCGGATTACACACGTGCAGGTGCACTTGCATATCCTTATTGTGGGTTACATGTGTTTCATAGATAATTGTGCTTCCGTGAACTTTCATAATTCTGACCATAACAGTTACATATCTGTATTCCAGTTTACGGACTACTGCGAAACACACGTTCACCTTTACATATTTAAATGTGTGTACTGCACGAACGCTTTTATTACACTTTCAGGTTATATGTGCAGTGGTCGTAGGTCAACCGGGACTTCATTCACATTGGCCGGATACTGGAACCACTATTCTATTGGTGTTCTCCCTCATTGATATGCATACCCATAGTACGCCTCACCGCTTCACCTACGACAAAGGCATCCATTCTCCTGCTGGGAAAAAGGCGGTACTACATATTACACATTCCCTATTGCCTGCTGCTGTGGACTCCAGCTGCATTGTTAATCACTCCGAGGATATGCAGAACACCAAGGCATATAGTCCAGCCACATACAGGTCTTTGATTGTCAGGGTGTTTATGTAATGATCTGGGTTTAGGCTTATCCACCTGGTGAATGGAACTTCCCTGGCCGAGGTCAAATGTCAGACGAAGCATATGGACAGGGATTATCTCCCTATTTTGAAGTTTTACCTGTGTTTATAGACACAGGTGTTTGGGCACCTGTCAGCAGCTTATTCTGTTGGCATTACATATTATGGGTGGGGTTGTTATAGTCCATACTCCACAATGAGGGGTGTTCCCATTCACATTTGACTATTACCTGTATACAGTCATATGGGGATTATTATTTTTGGACATGAAGTGACTACAGGTATGCAGTTGTACAGTACACAAGTGTGAAGGGCTGTTCCTGTAAATATGTACAGAACATACCTCACAACCTCTTAGAGCACCGAACCTGCGCAAAACCTACACGATGGGGGGACAATTAGGGACACATTTTAACTATTGCTCTTACAAGATTAGAACGTTGATAGAATGCTAGGTTTTGCATTAGCATGACTTTTGTGCAGGTTGTGGAGTCTTATACTCAGGATATTTCTCATTATTTAGTGACGTCAATCCTCATCTATTTACCACACTGGTGCAGATTGTCGGAGGCACACACCAACACTATGGGGCGAACCTGTGGTCATTCTTAGGGTTGCCATCTTTTCGACTGCCCAAAGTGGGACATGTTCTGTAGAGATGTCAGATTTTCCAGGACAAAACATACCTACAGCCATGCAAAATACTGAACTTTAACCTTATTTGTACATATAATAGCTTATTCTAGTAACATTTGAATTGCTTATGCTACTTCACATAACATATTGAGGATTCATATATAAAATAACCATTTTATGCGACTATTAAAGTAAATTAGGAAATAAACTCTCAGGACATTTGCTATGTGTTGATTTTTTTCACAGGACACAACTGCCTACAGAGGGAGTGTTACTCGCAAAGTGGGACAGGTGGCGACCCTAGTCATTCTGCGAATATCCGGACAGTTGAGTGGTATGGCACAGACCTCTGTAATACGCTGTTGTGTTCTGGCACAGCAGTAGCTCAGCATTAAAGACTGCAGTCGGAACGTGCTGACAGACAGTTGGGTTTCAGACTTCATACTCCAGACATTAATGCCAATGTGCAAACTGTTATTCTATCAAATTCTATGTTTCTAAGAGATATGTTTACAGATTGTCCCTGAGTTTGGACCTTTGTCTCACTTATATTCATGGCTCTGTCCAGATATCTTGCTCACACAGGTTGACAGGTATGGTCAGTCACGACTGCACACAGTCAGTGTCCCTCACACTTGATCAGGGTTGACCTGTTTACGTAGTGTCTTCCTCGCCCTCATGCCGTTTTCCACTTTGCAAATGTGTGCATTATATTCTCCCTCCTATTCATGTCTGGACATGTGCGTCACGGGAAGGTATTTTATCCTGGGTGGTAGGTTATGCATGCCCACTTAGGGCTGGACAGTGTCATGGACCTCCACTGCACGTTCTGGCTTGTGTCCAGATATCTACTGGATTGGACATCGTGTCGTCATACCCATTCTACTATTTACACAAGTTGGTCATCCCGTGAGGGATATCCCAAAAATTGGTCAAGACAAAAACAAGTTAGATAACGAAGATTTTTGTGGCTGCACGAAAATGTGCAGAGGGTTTTACCTGCAGGGGATACATGGTTTGCAATCCTGACACTGCCTAGGGTGACAATACCTACTACATATGCGTAGGGGTCACTGTGTGTAGCTGTTGCTGCAACAAACCAGTGGACCAAGTACGGCTGGATTTGGTGGACGTTCTGGTATGGTGGCAGGTTGTGTGTTGTGGAGGGTATGCTGGATAGGCTATTATGCATCTAGGTGTGTTGCGTTTGTTATGGCCAGTTCCATCAGGACCCATCTGTGGGTATGTGACGGTGCCGTATCTATACATTTGTCTCGCATATTTCCATATTCATATGTTTGTGAGATTGTGTTCTACACTATGGCCTGTCTGCTTGTCTTGCAGCTGTTTCTACATGAGGTTGTGTTTCTTTCCACTTCACCCGCTGCCCCCTCATACACCTCTGGTTCACCTTTTCTGCATACAACACAAGTATCGCCTTTGAGGAATTTACCATTAAACACACACCCCTCACACGCGAATTACTCACACCCCATAGAGCACTACTTTGGTTGTTGGCCCATGACACGGCCAGAGTTGCACATTGACTACCCTACATGTGTCGGGTACCTTTATGGTTGTGTGGACTACCCTGCCATGTTTGCTTTCCATATGCTATACCTCACACACATAGGTACACACCCTTACTTCACTTTCATTACTTGGTTGGTGTATCCGGGTACTACCCATTCGACTGTGTCACATACACGTTCGGATTATACAGCTGACTTCTGGATTTTGCCAGCCTGTTCTACTCATTGGTAGGATGGCACCTTTTCCTATGTCCAAGCTATTCCTTACACATGTCCGACCGTTGTGGACATTGCCTCCCCACAGTCAACGGTTGTGTTTCCACCTTTTCAATTGGCCACAGTGTGACATAGGGTTACCACCTGTCCCACTTTGCGAGGGCAGTTGTGTCCTGACATGTAATTGTCAACATGGCAAATGTCCTGAGATTTTAGGACAAACATATTTCTTATATTTTATGTGATAGTTGCATTAAACAGTTAATTCTGTATCTGAAATACCTGACTGTTATGAGAAACAGAATAAGCAACTAAAATGCTACAGGAATACACTTTTCTGTAGGCAAAACAGTTATGTTCAGTCCTTTGTACTGGCCGTGGGTATGTGTCGGCCTGTACAGTCTGATGTCTGTACCAAACATGTCCCACTTTGGCCATTTGTAAGGGTGGCAACCCTACTGTGACAGTTGCGGTGAACACAGCATATTTTACAGGCCGACACATACCCAAGGTCAGTTCGGCAGATAGAACTTACAATTCTTGCCTATATCTAAGCTTATTCTTGTAGCATTTCGGTATCTTATTCTGTTTGTTATGACATTTATGTATTATACGTCCAGTGAAATATGTTTAATGCAACTATTGCATGACGTCTACGGAGGAATTATGTCCTATATTCTCTGGACATTTGCCAGTTTTACATGTTTGTGTCAGGACACATCTGCCCACAGAGGGACTGTCGCTCGCAAAGTGGGACAGGTGGTAATCTTGGTCGACGGTACGGATCATACTGTTCCTTTCGGCCTACATGTGTACGTGTTGTTATGGCTCGTTTATATGCTCCTCCTGTTTCGTTTACATGCGTATGCTATTTCCTATCACATTTGGTATGTGAAATACGGACATACCTTTTGTATGTGACTATTACATGGCTTGTGGGATATGATTTAGACATACGGTCACTGCCTATATCTACATTTCTCCTCGTGTATTTTGTTATGGACACATCTGCACAGCTATGTTCCCTCCCTCAAATTATGGGTCGGCTGGTGACCCTCTCCGTTGGACTGGACGTACCTACTGGCAGCACGCTAACATCTGATATGTTTGACTTCCACATGGTATAGCTATCAACACTACG